>NC_073746.1:93598574-93898574 GCF_029784135.1 Toxorhynchites rutilus septentrionalis | reverse complement strand
GTTACTTCATTACTTCAATATGAAGAAAAAAGCTGTGGAAAGTCATCGCATTTTGGTGGAAGTTTATGTTGACCATGCTCCAACCGAGCGAACGTGTCAGACGTGGTTTGCACGGTTTAAAAGTGGTAATTTTGACATGGGAGACGAAGAACGTTCCAAACCGCCAAAAAAGTTTGAAGATGAAGAATTGGAGGCTTTACTCGATCAAGATCCGTCGTACGTCGCAACAAGAACTTGAAGATACACTTGGAGTAGCTCAGCAAACTATATCCGATCGTTTAAAAGCAATGGGAATGATCCGAAAGATAGGACATTGGGTACTGTATGAATTGAAGCCACGAGACGTCGAACTAGATGTTCGAAAACATTCTAAATTTCAACTAAACCAAATACTAATTCAATATACAACAGCTCTTCCCCTTACAAAAGTTCAGAAATAAGAACAAAAATTCAAAAATATTCATATTCACTTTCTATTCTTGGCTTCTTCAATCTCTTCGAACGCCTTGGTAGGCCAGTCAGCATTCCCGATTCAGGCGGATACTTTCTTTTTCTGCTTCCACTTTCTGTTGGTTGATTTTCGTTTCGAGCCGACGTTTGCCGATCATCATTTCTATCCTCCACGTTTGGCATCTCAGTTTCAGCGGTAGTCGATATTGGCCGACCAGTTTCGACCAATCTCAACGACGTCCTTGGCTGATTCGATGTTCCTTGTCTATCCTTAACGATTCTGGTCTGCGTTGAATGAACGGTAGTCGTCGCCTCGTTTCCAACCATGATCTGTAGTAAATTTTTAGAGAACCGTTTCAGAAATGATGCTTTGATCCATTTTTCACGTAAATGCGGAATGTTATGCTTGTACCACACGATATTCCCAGGTGTCAGTGTATTTAAAGGGTCATGTTGATGATAGTTATTACTAGAATTGGAAGCATCATCATGGGGATGTGGTACCAGCATTTGTTTATAATTCTTCTTTGGGTTGATCAAATCGATCAACATCTTTGGTTTATAGCTAAATATTCTTTCAGAGGGGAAACTACCCGCTAATGTCATGCTATTATTTCTATAATTATATAAAAAAGAATTAATCTGATCATCTAAGCTTAAATCCAGTACACCAGGCCTTAGCAAAAACTTTTTAATTAAGTGCGTCTTTTACTGTCCCTTTAGTAAAATCTGTATGTATTCTACTGAATGGTCTCGTAGTAGGGATTGAAATAATGCTTTGCTTTGCAACAATTGCCTTACTTGGCCAAACATCACAAGCAGCAACAAGATTTTGAATGTCATACAAAACCATCTCCCCTAAACAATAGGGAACGTCATTTGCCTTTTTAAAAATTGGAATGTCCCTTTTCAAAACCAAATCGGATTCAAAATGTCTTATTGAAGTAGAAATCCTCGACGAAAACGTCCGAAAACTTTAATTTTATTTCAGCAGTTGATGCATTATTTTGTGCTTCTGTAATATCATTGATTGGCATAGAATCATCAAAAAAAATGTCTCCAGTTGGGAAAAAAATCATCCAACCATGATCTGCCCAGTAAAGAAATAAACTGATAATCACATTCAAGAACCAAAGGAATCAATTCCACATTCTTCCTTTTGTATTCAACAATAACTTCAACTTCTCCAGAAACCTTTAACCTGGAACCGGTAATAACAACTAATTGTTTCGAACTTTTCGCTAAGGGAATGTTGAATTTTGAAACAAACAAATTTTTACTCATCACTGATACAGAAGAGCCACTATCAATCTCCTTCTTTACAAGATCATTTGCAATAGATACATTTAACAAGCAGGAACCACTAATCTTATTTATAGAAGAAACATTCATGCACTCCAAGTCAAAATATAAAAGTCGGTCAAAATAAGCTGCTTCCTCTAAAATGCTCTAATGTCTGTTTTGAACTTCTCTTATTTGTCTAGAAATCAAATGGTACAACTCACCAAACCAACTGCCACACTCACCCGATGCCAAAAACGAGCATCAACCAAAATTTCCTCCGCGATGTCAATGGCAAATTGTTCACGAGCGCTTCCAAACTCACAAGAAAAACAAAACCCACTTTTAATAATTTAAACAATGAAAACTTTTTTTTTCTTCTTTCTAAAAGAACAAAATGTTTAGTTGTGTTAATTGTATTCATTTGCTAGAAATACGTCCGCTAAAAGCAAATGGTGCATTGGTTTACAAAAGCATTTGTCACCACTGAACAATGGTCGCACAATACCTTACCAAAAATTTGTTTGGCTCACAATTCTTTGTAAACTTTTACCGTGTTTATTTTCCCGGATAGAACTGGTCACCAAACTGCCACTGCTTCTTCCAAATGGTTGCTGATCGTTTCTTGTTTATCCTCGTCGCCACTACCCAGCAAACATTAAATCGTATAATTTTGCACGTGCCAAGTCTTACAAGAAATCCGAATAAATCATAATCGCATATAATATCAATCAAAGTATGTATCGTGTATATTTGAAATCGCATAAAATGTAAAAACTTCCTTTTGTATACATTTAATGCGACATGCTGAGGCACCACTCAGCGTCGCATTGGAGGTGATTCTGACCTGTAATCGGACATTGGGGATGAGAGTGGTACAGTGTCAACGTCTGGTGGCGACATTCAATGTGGGGCTATAATTTGGGCACCGAACTCGAAGTTTACAATAATGTCCAATTAGATGTTAGAATGTCCAATTAAACATGTCGCAATACAGGTCTATCCAATTAGCAAAATGTCGCATTCAATGTAAATTACTGTGGATTCGACCGACTCAGTAGGAGTTGATACTCTGTAAGGAGTACCGGTTGGACATCCATAATTCTTTCATATCGTTGATTTTTTTCATTGAAATCTGTATTCCAAAAGTAACGCACATAACCTGAGAGCGATCGATTTATTTACTTTGAGAGGATCATTCATTCCACCGGGTTGAAAATACCACCACAGCCTGTTGGTTTTGCAGTATTCAAAATATTTGAATATGTGTTATTAGGTGCGAGTTCCGTTCCAGCTTCAACTCTATATGTATAAACCATTTTATTTCTTCACGGGCCGGTACATTGGCTTTATCTCTGGAGGAGGGTTTCTAGCAGCGATGATCTTCTTCAATGAAATGAAGGAATTTTTGAAATACTCTTCTATGAGGTGGCCCGGGAAGTTCATACCGCCACTGATGACAATTAAATCGAGATGAGCGCAAGCACTGCGACTTTTTGGATAGTATAGAAATTGTATAAATCAACCCCTACTTCTTTTGATGATATTTTCGGCCAACAGTTTGAATTTCATAGAATAAATATCCCTCAAAAACCTACATACGCCATCATACTGAAATGTCTTCACATATTTCATAATGTCTTCAAAATGTCTGCAATATCAAATGCCTTCACAGTAGGTCAAATGTCTTCAAAATGAATGTATGTCGTCAAACTTGGCATCCCTGTATTCGCATGACCCAAAGTGTACCTATACTGGTTTTGATTATGAATATTCTTCCAACCTTCCAATTCGAATATCTTGATTAAAACGATGTTTTGACGTTTATATCAACCAAACTGCAAATAAACAAATCGTGATGGATGGTAATGTTTTTCGATTTAGCATTACCGGCTTTATTTTCATTCTCCTCTTTGAATTACAGAAAATAAGGACGCCAGCTTACTGGTGATCGTCTTGGACACGAATCCTTCCCAGCTCATTATCCGGAAAAATCCCCACCATCTCACCCAATGCCTCGATTCGATAGTTGCCTTCGCCAATGCGCACCTGATGCAAAAGGCACAAAACAAATTAGCGGTTCTGGCTTGTCATCATCATGCAACGTAATCTGGATTCTTTCTTCAAAATGCTAGTGTTTCAGCCGGTAACTTGTTTTGCTATTTTTTTCCAGAGAATTTTTGTACCCTACACCTGGTAAACCACTGGACATCCGGCAGGTCGATGGACAATACGAAGCGTTCACACTGGTGGAGAAAACCATCAAGCAGAAATTGGCAAAAGTGATCGAAGAAGCGCCCCGGTTGATGGCCCCTACTGAGTCCCTCCTAGCTGGCAGTATGGCCATGGCACTGTGCTACATCGCGAGAATAAACCGCAACAAACCGGCGGGAGTGAAGCTAAACTCACGCATACTGGTGGTTACGGGGAGCAATGAGTGCGCCTCCCAATATATGACCTACATGAATGTGTTTTTTACCGCCCAGAAGCAGAACGTTACGTTGGATGTGTGTGCGTTGGATAAAGCACTGAGTTTGCTCCAGCAAGGGTGTGACATCACTGGTGGACAGTATCTAAAGTTACCACAGCTGGATGGATTTCTGCAGTACTTGCTGGTAACGTTCGAGTGCAAGAGACTCGATTTGATATCCGATTTGTTCTTAATGGCTTTTTTTGTTTATAGTGGGTCTTCCTGCCGGATCCTCAGATACGTTGCAAGCTTGTTCTGCCACCGCCGGTGAAGGTGGACTATCGAGCAGCCTGCTTCTGTCATCGAGAGCTGATTGATATCGGATACGTGTGCTCCGTGTGCCTGTCGATATTCTGCAAGTTCAGTCCCATTTGTACCACGTGCCAGTAAGTATTCTCTGCACCTTGAATTCGGGATTGCAATTCGATAGAAATAACGTTCGCTTTGCTTTTCCAGCACCGTTTTTAAGGCGCCTGCTCCGATTGCTGCCAAACCCAAGAAGAAAAAACTGAAGACTTGATCGAACTCTATTTCCGAGTAAACTATTTCTTATTTTCTTATTCTTAAGCATTAATGAAGTTTACAAAAATTATTGTATATTTCGCACCAGTTTGCAAAAATACATGGGTCCGAAATTCGCAGGCAGAAATGGAAGCACCAGTTGTCCGTACTTCAACGTGTTGGGATGAGCAAATTTGTAAACGTCTGAGAATGGTTGCATAACTGAATTCAACTCTCTGTAAAATACAAAACATTGATTATTCATATTCAGCCATGCCATGCCAAACCGATAAAGTGGTTCTCAGATTTTCGTCAATAGTGGTAATTTTATTCTTTATTGCAAAACATTAGACCCGTATTTTTTTTTGTGTGCCCATTTTCATTTTAGGGTGATTCGAAAAATATTTTGACGTAGGACTACGTCTAATCGTTCAATATAGGGTCCCATTTCAATACTTCGGTGTGAAAAAGTGTTCAGTTTTTGAACGCTAATACCTCCTCAGTTAATGAATGGATTTTGGTTCCAAATACACCCATTGATAGGACGTATCCTCAGCAATTATTTTTATGCTACAAATGACGAGTTTTCAGCTCATCTTCTTCTTCTTGGATGGCATTAACGTTCCCAGTGGAACTTTTGCCTTCTCAACGTGAGTATTACTTGCGTCATTTTTATTAGTACTACTTAGTTCAGATTTCTATGCCGACACGCCCTGAATGTATTCTGGAGTGGCAAGTTCCAGAATACGCGTGACTACAGTGCAAGTAGGACGAAATTTCTTTGACGAAAAATCTCCCGGCCAGAACGGGAATCGAACCCTAACCCCCGGCATGATAACGTGGGTCGCTAACCACTCGGCCATGGGAGCACATTTCAGCTCACATAAAGGTCAAATTGATGAAAAATTGGAAGAAAGAATTCTATCATCGGACGCCAAGAAGGAAAGACGCTATCTTGAAATTGATTTTCAATATAAGAGATATCGCTGCATTTGCCGGGGATGTATGCGGTGCGATACCGCAAGAGTGAGAGACAGGAGTTTCAATGGGATGTGGAGCAGGAGACCCTATCGAAGTGTTTAAAAAGCGTTAGAAGCGTCGCGCCGGGTGAAGGAGTGGCTAATCGCGCTCGATTTAATAGAATGCTGGAGTTTTTAAACAGTTTAAACGGTCTCTACAACATTTGCACGACAAATTTTGATTTTTTCGTATTTGCATCTAAACGTTTGAGTGTTTGTTGAGTGTGCTGAGTTTTATTTTATTCTTTGATTTTTTCTGTAATTTTGTGCATGAAAAGTTGGTCATTCTGTGCTCCATGATCTTCGAATAATGGATACCCCTTGGTGTAGTCCTACGTCTCTCCGGTAATGTCCCCGACATTACCCGCCCGTCTTTTTTTTCACTTTTTCCCAAAAATGACTTTTTTTTAAATTCATAGCTTTTGAACTACTGAACCGATTTAGATGATCGATATATCTAATTGAATTCAATAAGCTAGCCTTTCATAAAAAAAATATTGAACCTGCAGAAAAAATGGATTTCATTTTTTAATTATTGATTGTAGTGGTTTTTCATCGTTTTCTTGACTTTCGACTAGAGGGCGCTATATTTTTTTATATTTTTTCTCAAAAGCTGAGGATTATTGCAACACGTGCATTTTTAACGAGTAAATGTAGTCGCTATTCGGCTTACGAATTATGGTGCTGCTTGATATATATGTTTGTTAATTTCTCCTTGTAGACTGAATCAATAATTAGTGCGATAGAAAATGACTAGATTGATGGTATTTATCAAAAAAGTTATAGGAGGTTGTGTCCAAGATACGACCGCATTGTTGACGTAGAACTACGCTGTTATTTTATATAAGTCGCTTGTTTATACCTTACCCTTATCTGAAAATCAATAATTTTGCGAAACAGTGTGAAGAAAATGATCGTTTTCGCACACTTCCCATCAAGTAATATCAACCAAACTCTAATCGATTACTCACAACGTATTAAACTTGGGGGTCTCCGTAGCCACAATGGTTGCGCGTTCGCTTAGTAAGCGATCGATCGTTAGTTCAAAACTCAGGGCCCTCATTGACAATCTTTGTGTTGTTACAGAATAATTACGTCCACGCATCGATCATCAGCGATGGAGAAGATCGATCCACGGCCGAAATAAGATCGATTCATCCATACAACTGCTCTGCTCTGCAAGACACATCGGGCTGCTATTCTATTAATAACTCAACAATGATCATATCAACTGTCTCCGCTGTCTGGTGGTCTAACTGGATAATGGAAGAACAGAAAGAATACTCTTACGCCTAAATGGCTACTGGGTAAATGTACCATAAGCAATGGTATAGAAGGAATTATCTTACGCCGAAAAAAATGGCAACTGTGTAATGTGCTAATTATAGATATGATGTGACCATGTGACATGTACACGATTCAAATTCGGCTCTGTTACAGCTAATATGCTAATGAGCCTGGAATAAACAAATGGGATAAAAAAGGTATTAAATTTTCATCTCCCGTCGCACTGTATAGTGAAAAGCGTCGGAAAACTCGAACGAATGCTCTGAAAGTTAAATTTTCAATTTTCCGCAATGGTTTTGTTTGTATTGGTGAAAGCATCGTACACTGATGCCAGACAACACCATCGAAACAGCTATAAAAACCACTCAATAAAATGTTATTCCTGAGTCATAGCGTTTCATGTCATGAAAATCAATAAAATAAATTTGTGTTGATATCGATACAATTATTATTTTTACGTTCAATGGGTCTATAATGTAAGTTTGAGCAACATTAACATTGGTTAAGAAAATTGTATTGCAGAGCTCGAAACACTGCCACGACTGCCTACTTACTTTGTAAGCATACTTACAAAAATAGTGAACAATCAAAATGCCTCGGCCAACGAAAAGAAGGGTTAAGGCTCTCCAACGTGAAATGTGAAAACAATACGACTAACGAAGGAAAATATTAAGGAATTATCAACATCGAGTTACTGTGCGGAAGAACTTGTGTTTATTCGATAGTTCGAGAGCGGAGGCTCTGGTTGGATGGTGCACCGTTTCACTGGGAGAAACGAGCCTTGGACGCTATAACTTGCAAATTTCTCAGCGGAAACACTCTTGAGAATCAGCTTGAGCACAAAGAATAACACTATGCGACAGGTTTACAGCATAAAAACATCCGATGTTCTTTATTTCACGTTGCGACCGGATTCTGAATCGATTACTTACATATTATGGAGGAAAAACACGTTTGAACACGTTTGGTTTGTATCTTGCATCTGCCGGTTTTGCTTCTCTCTTAGCTCTATTTGTTGCACACTCTTTGACGGATGGAAAAATACTGCCCTGCTTCTCGCTGCTGGTCCTCTATGCTCGCTGACAGGAAATCACAAAGGGTGGAGGGGATGAATTTGCGACGCAATATTCCTCTCTTCTCTTCAGGGACATACCAAAAAAGCCCCTAATCGCATGTGTTATAAATTTATTCATGTTACGCTCGCGTATAATCAGAATCTTACTTCATATTTACTTCATTATATTTGCAATTCGGAAAATTCATCGGAACACATCGTTCTTACATTTTACTTCAGTGTTGAATCCTTATTTTGACGTAGGACTACGTCTTTCATTTCTATACCGGGGTGTAAAACCAAAGTTTCGAGAACGAAAGCGTTACGCTGGAGACCGAGATTTTGAGCGTTAATAGCTCTTAAACAACTGAACGAAATGGTATGATAAACACTTCATTTGAAAGATAAAATGTCTACGCGTCATATACTTGTTACTTTTTCATCCAAAAACTTGTTTCAATAGTCTTAAAATTGCTTTCAAAACAGGCTATTGAAATCAAAAATCGGTATATAAGCGAGCGCCGCTCGTAAACCCACTCAGTTATGATTGAACAGCGATTGGAGCATGTTGTCGCTGTTGTTGTGAAGCTAATTTCGTTTATCATGAAAGCGCTGATGAACGGTGTCACCAAGAGCCTGTTTGTGCACCTAAGGCCAAAAGGGAATCCATCAGGAGGAGAGTGATGCCACGGTTCCGCTTGAAACATCGGAGCAGCCGCCACACACATACACGCGCGGAATTCTCGTTGCTATCATCGTTGCTGAAAAATAATCTGCCAGTTCCCCTGGGAATTGAAAAATACATTCATGCGAAATAGTTTATTTTAATGTTTTCTATCCATATAACACTGCAACCAAATACATTTGGTTTTGTTATTTTTCAATCAATCGCAATTAACAGGAAAGCTTCTGAATATTGTTTTCCCCATCAGTGGAAATTTTCGTATCCAATATTGGATGCATAACATGAAAAACGGAAAATGTTTCACATCGCGAAAATCAAGTCATTTTCGAGCGATTATTTTCTTTCTACTCATATAATGCTTCGACCAAATACATTTCGTTTTGGATTTTTTCAATCAAGTGCGATCAACGTAAGACCACGTCTTTCGGCAATTTATTAGAGGTGCAATGAATCTTTAGGAATTCCCGCTCTGCGCACTGACAAACAATGTTTACTTAACAATTTCTCAAACTAGAAATGGGTGTTGTGAGAACGGATTAGCGAACGCGAAAACGACAAACGGGAGAAAGATACGTTTGGAGGTTGAAGGAAATTGGCAGAAAACTTCTTCATTCTATCATTCAAATAATGTGATTCATACCACATCGTTTTGCCAGAAAGAGATTATTAATGCTCAAAGGAGGAATCGAGTCCTCCGAGGAAATTACCCAGCGCAAATTAGAGTCGACTATCGATTGCGGCATTCGTACACAAATAATTTTATAATGCAGTTTCACCAAAGTGATTTCTTCGGATATATTCACTACATCATGTCATGTATTTCATATTCTTCATTAAGAAATCCATATCCATGGCACCTATCGGTAACGACTTATTATCGAAACCACGATTTTCGCTAAATGCTCCTTTCAGTTCGGCCTGTAAAAAACTTTTCTGTACTCTAATCCATCAAATTTGGAGCCCTGAAAAGGGCCGTTGATTATATGCTAAGCTAATATAGCACGCTCTCCTCGGATACGATGGGCCAGCTGGATGTCCTTGGGCATGATGTGACGCGTTTTGCATGGATAGCACACAAATTGGTATCTTCGAATAAGCCTCCTGCAGCGTCATAACCGCGGAACTTTGGAAGCGCAAGTCGGTTTTGAAGTCTTGAGCAATTCCACGAACCAAATGCTGCAAAGGTAGCTTGCGGATCAGCAATTCGGTCGATATCTGATAGCGACGAATTTCATGCGAAGTTCCCGGTCGATAGCGATGTGGCTTCTTCACGCTTCCTGCTACTGGTGCGCTTATCCGAGCTGACTTCGTGTGCCTTACCACCGAATGACTAACGAGCTGTCTGCGAAAGACTAACGAGCTCGAGTCCTCACGGTGCGAGAGTAGAGTAAGAAATGAACGAAAGCAAAGGAAGCGTCATTTTATAAACCATAAAAGTATAGAATCTAAATCCCACCCTTATTATATTCGTGAGTATACAGTAAGCTTATACAATAAAGAGGGTGGGGTTTACATTCGATTCTTTTATGTTTTATAAAACGACACTTCCCTTGCTATCGTTCATTTCCCAACCAGGCCAGCGCAAGAAGCCGAAACAAGTAAACATCGATATGAACGACTTTCCCGAACTGCCTCCTCTTCGATCGAGACCAGTGCCTAACCTCGCTCCGTTACCACTACCGAGTCAACAGAAGATACGCAACCCACACCCTCCATCTGATCTCCTTCCTGGGTTCAGGCCAAATCAGCCGTCCGTCGGCATTAGCCAGGGGCCTCCGGAAGAAAACCAGAATTGCTGTTCGTCACATCCTCCAATGGATGCCCTCACGCAAAACATCACCCAGCTGGCGACTATCATTGTTGAGTTAAAAAAGATGATGATGCAGATGATGCAGTTTTTCACAAATCTTAACATTCACTCTCCAACTGCTTAATTGGAATGCCCGCTCTCTGGCGGCGAAGAAGCTGGAAATCAATGAATTTCTACAAACGAACCGAATAGACATCGCGTTTCTAACGGAAACTCACCTCAAGCCTACAATCAACTTTAGCCTATCACATCATGCCGTCTATCGACTCGATCGAGTTGGGGCGGCGAAAGGTGGCGTTGCCATCGCTATCCGGAAAGGACTCAAATTTAAAACGCTACCCGACTTCCGTCTGTCGATCATCGAAGCCGTTGGCGTAGAGTTCCAAACTGCTGATGGGCCCATCACTGCCATTGCTGTATATTGTCCAATCCAGTGTAAGAACTCAGATGGTAGCTCTGTCAGTTTCAAGAACGACATCCAGCGGTTGACTCGTCGAAGCGGGAAATTCATAATCACCGGTGACATAAACGCCCGTCACACAACGTGGGGAAACATCCGTGGTAACAAAAACGGTGCGGTGCTTGCCGATGACCTACAAGCGGGACACTATGTGGTCCTCCATCCGGACACTCCAACCTTCTATTCACCGGCCGGAGTTGGCTCCACACTCGACATCTGCCTTACCAACATCCCTAATGGCTGTTCCAAGCCAGTTGTGATCACCGATCTGTCATCTGACCACCTGCCGGTAGTCTTCGAGCTAGAACAAAACATCGATCAACGACAGCAACATCATAGGAGAAATTATCATCGTGCGAATTGGTCCCAACTCCAGCGGTATGTTGAGGAACGTATTGACGAAAATGCCCGTTTGGATGCGGAAGAGCACATCGATCGGATGCTGCAAGCACTGTCGGACGACATCGGCGACGCGGTAAATCGGTTCATCCCTTCGACTATGGTGACGAATAAGTTTACACCCCTGGATCCAGAAACTAGAAGAATAGTGTCTCTCAGAAATTGTGTCAGGCGTCAATATCAGAGAACCGGAAATCCAACTAGGAAAGTGCTATACAAACATTTGAACAAAATTATTGCTGCTAGAGTACAAAAACTTAGAAACATACGATTTAACAACGAACTCGGAAGTTTGCCTAAATATTCTAGGCCCTTCTGGCGTATGGCTAAAGTGTTGAAAAATAAACCGAAACCAGTGCCTCCTCTTAAAATGAATAATAAAATCTACCTTACATCTACTGAAAAGGCAAATGCCATAGCGCAGCAGTTTAGGGCTGCACACGATCTGGGTCGGAGCATTGTTAGTCCGATGGAGGTATCGGTTGCACAATGCGTTCATCGGCTTGACGGTGTACCGATCGAGCTTGTGGAGGATCAACGAGTCACAGCGTATGAGATAAATCAAGCCATCAAATACTCCCGCAATATGAAAGCCCCCGGATTCGACGGCCACTTCAACATTGTGTTGAAAAACCTCGGACCCAAGTCATACGCTCTGCTGGCAAGCACCTTCAACCGTTGTCTGGAACTCGGGTATTTTCCACCTACCTGGAAGACGTCCAAGGTTGTGCCGATCCTGAAGCCAGGTAAGGATCCTACGAGCCCGTCAAGCTACCGCCCGATCAGCCTACTCTCTTCCATCAGCAAACTGTTTGAGAGAATATTGTACACAAGACTTCTCCGACACACAGAGGAAAACAACATCCTGCTCGAAGAGCAATTCGGGTTTCGTCGAGGTCACTCCACAGTGCACCAACTTCAGAGGGTAACCAACTTGGTCAAGCGATCGAAGGAACTCTCCAAAACCACCATCATGGCCCTGATGGACATCGAGAAGGCATTCGATAATGTCTGGCATGACGGACTGATATTTAAGCTTCAGAGTTTCAACTTCCCAGTTTACCTGGTGAAAACCATCCAGAAATATCTTCATGGTAGAACATCCAAAGTATACATTGCTGGTGCCCTCTCGGAGCCGTACCCGGTCGCAGCTGGTGTCCCACAGGGGAGTATACTGGGTCCGTTACTGTATAACCTGTACACTTCGGACATTCCTCCTCTACCCGGTGGAGGCAAACTGTCGCTGTTTGCCGATGATTCGGCAATTCACTACAACGGACGTATCATCAATGCCCTCGTAGCTAAGCTCCAAATCGGGCTGAACGCTTACGTTGAATATCTCAACACCTGGAAGATTCGGGTAAACGCGGCTAAAACCCAAGCGATTATTTTCCCACACCGTAACACGAAGCGACTTAAGCCTACATCGAGAGTGAAAGTACTGAACAGCGAGATAGAGTGGTCATCCGAGGTTCGCTACCTTGGTGTGATCCTAGATAGCAAACTCATCTTCCGTTCGCACGTAAATGATCGCGTTAACAAAGCCATCACCATGCTTCGTAACCTCTACCCGATCATCGCCAGGCGGGCTAAAACATGTACTGAGAACAAACTGGCAGTATTCAAACAAGTGGTGTCGCCGATGCTAGAGTACAGCTCTCCGGTCTGGAGTGGATGCGCAAGGTCTCACCTGAATAAGCTTCAGGTAGTTCAGAACCGCTTCCTGAAACTAATACTCAATCTTCCGTGGCACACGAGAACCACTGACGTCCACCGGCTAGCTTGCTTCGACTCAATAGGAACTAGAATCGAGCAGTTCGAACAACGGCACATGGCCAGAACCCGACAGTCGGAATGGCAAAAAATCAGGGACCTTTATCCCTAAATGTTGTAAATTTGTGTATATAGTAGTTTAAGTGTGTATATAGTAGGTTAAGTAAGTTTAAATCAAACCAAAATAGTTCAGTAACAACTGACAAAATGGTACAACAACCATCTAGGAAAAATTTGATTTTATATAAATTAATTATATCAGTAACAGCTGGACTAAAGATTGAATCACCATGTGGAATCTCTTATATTGTAAACTAATTGTAAATCAAAAATTAAATTAATAAAATTAAATATATAATGAAAAAAAAAAAAAAAAAAAAAAAAAAATATGGGTTCTCAAATGGGGATCAACACTAGGGTAGGAGCCTACCTGTTGGTCTCAAATGTTCCTATCTCACGCCTCCACGAAGATCATATGACGACATTTTTAGATCGGGCGTGAACTGGAAACACACACCTGGTCTTGGCTCCGAGAACGGGTGTCGAAAGTGGCTAAGTGAGGGGGTGCGAGCGAGTCAGAGCGCTATATCTCTCCCGGGGAAGGCCTCCCGGGTCATGGAGGCCTTGCCAACCCGCTGTCTCCCGGGCAAAGGAGATACACCCAGAAAATGGAGCTACGTTCACGAAGAATACTCAGAATGCGATCGCCCGAGGAGGGTCCCCGAACTGGAGCTGGTCCTGGAACGGGCGTAAGAGCGAGCGGCCAGCGGCTGGAGGGCGATGTGCAAGAGCGGGCCACCAGCCGGGTTCAACCCGAAGAGCTACCGCCACACGGAAACAGCAGCCATCGACATCACCAACGAAACGCTGCGCCTACGAGGCGTGTTGCGACTGTCAGACGACAGTCGTCCACACTTGTGGGTACTACTAGGCGACGGATCATGTGGACACATGAAATGAATGAATTCGTGATCCGCGCCTATTACATCTGCACTGCTTTGGAGACGGACATGAGCGGTCGCCCTCGAATACTCGCAATGTTCGAGGAAGCGTATCCAGAGTTCGTCGGGAGGCTTGACCAAAACGCGATGAACGCGAGGCGTAGAGCGATTGTACGCAACAATATGCTCTCCCAAACGCAAGTCGACGAGATCAAGCAGCAGGTGCAGAGAGAACTAAGCTCCAGAACAAGCAGAGCAAGCGATGTGTCGAGACGAAGTTCAGTACGGCTGAGCAATTCACTCGCGAGTGGGGCACGCGAATCAGCACCAGTGGAGGCCACAGTACAACAACCCCCTGAGCCGGAAGACCCACAGCCAGATCAACAACTACTACGCGATCTGGTCTTCCATTACGACGAGGCGATCTCACAGTTCCGCGACACGGACCCTTTGTCGCGCCCCAGGATCCCGAAGTTGCAGCATTCCCGCAGGCTGACAAGTGCAGTAAAGCTCATGAACGAGCACGTTCTTCCGCTGCACTTGGTTGATGCTGAGAACATGGAGGAGCTGCAACTGAAAGTTTACTGTGCTGCTGTGGCGACCGCCAAAAGTTTAGGATACCGTATTAGGCCAAGAGGCGGACTGCTCCAACATCTCCGTGAAAGGCGTGAGCCTCCATGGCGAAGGAGATTGGAGCAACGGATCCTAAACAAGCGCGCCGCAATTGGAAGACTGATGGCGTACAAAAGAGGCAGCAGATCGGCGAAATTATGTCGCCAAGTTGCTGTGATCGTGCGGCCTACTGAACTTCGCCAGCTGGGAGCTCACCAGCTGACGGAAAAACTCGACACACTGGTACAGCAATTGAGCGTCCTAACTAAACGGCTGAAACGTTCCTCTGACTCTGCAAAGCGCCAGGAACAAAATCGGATGTTCAGAGATAACGAAAAAGCGTTCTACGACCACATTAGCGACGAGAAGCCCGACTACCGCGAAGGTTTGCCAGATATTAGCGATGTGACGAACTTCTGGGCTGGTATTTGGGAGACCCCAGTAGAACATCGCGACGGGCAAATGTGGTTAAGACGGGAGGAGGAGAGTTGTGGTGAAATTGGAGAGATGCCAGCTATCATCGTCGGAGAGAACGATGTCCGCGAAGCCTCGCGGTACCTGAGGAACTGGGCAGCACCGGGCCCCGATGGTGTCCAGAACTTTTGGCACAAGAAGCTGACCGTCGCACATCCAAAGACAGCTGAGTGCTTCAACAAGGTGCTACGTGACCCACACAACCTTCCTGAATTCGCCACCCGTGGCGTCACCTACCTCCTCCCGAAAGACAGCAACACATTGAACCCATCAAAGTACAGACCGATAACGTGCCTATCGAGTCTGTACAAAATACTGAGCAGCATAATTACCGCCAAAGTTTCTGCTCACTGCGAACAGCATCACATCATCGCAGAAGAGCAGAAAGGATGCAGGAAAAATACGCATGGCTGCAAAGACCAGGCCATCATCGATGCAGCCATAGTCGGCCAGGCGGTATATAACCAGCGGAACCTAAGTATGGCCTACATCGATTACAGGAAGGCTTATGACTCCATACCTCACTCGTTTCTCGTCCGGGTATTGGAGCTCTACAAAATTGATCCCGTCGTCGTTAGGTTCCTGCAGCATGCGATGAGGCAGTGGAGTACGTCTCTGCACCTCAGTGATGGGGAAAATGTGTTGCAGTCTAGAACGCTGCAGATAAAGAGGGGGATATTCCAAGGCGACTCTTTCAGCCCGCTTTGGTTTTGTCTGGCACTGAACCCCCTCAGTAGGACGCTCAATAGAAACGGTCATGGCTATAAAATAAGGTATGGCGACGGCGCCCACGAAGAAGTGACCCATACCTTTTACATGGACGATCTCAAGGTCTACGCTGATTCACGTCAGCGTCTAGGTGTAGCTATCCGGGTTGTCGAAGACATAAGCAGGGACATCTGTATGGAGTTCGGCCTCGACAAGTGTCGCTGTGTCCACCTGCTGAAAGGACAACTTACCGAATCCGGAGGCTACGAGGTCTATGACGGCGAGTTTATAAGAGACATGGTTCGTGGCGAATCCTATAAATATCTTGGATTCCGACAGCTCACCGGGATTCGCCACTCCGACATCAAGACGGAGCTGCGAGACAAGTTCTTGAGTCGAGTGAACTGTGTCCTGAGGACTTTCCTCAACGCGGGGAACAAGGTACGCGCGATCAACACATTCGCGGTTCCCCTGCTGACCTTCAGTTTTGGTGTAGTCAAATGGAGCAAAACTAACCTAGAGGACCTTGAGAGGAGGATGAGGAAAGCATTCAAAGAGGCCGGAATGCACCATCCTCAATCGGCACTGGAGAGAGTTTCACTACCACGCAAAGAAGGGGGACTTGGAATCGTCGACATTTCTGCACTGTGTGTTGCCCAGGTACGACAACTGCGCGAGTACTTCGCAGAACGCGCCAACCAAAACGCGCTATACCGGGCTGTCTGCGCCGCCGACAGAGGATACAGCGCTCTGCACTTGGCGCAAGCGGAGTACCAACTCAACTGCAATCTGCAGACAGTGGAGGAGAAGATTGCAGCTTGGAAGCAGAAGGCAGTGCATGGTGCCCACCCCCATCAACTGGACCGGCCACACGTCGACAAGGCCGCATCTAATCTGTGGCTAACGCGTGGTGAACTCTCTTCAGTAGTAGAAGCCGACATGATAGCCATCCAGGACAGGATAATGCCGACGAGAAACTGCAGGCGGTACGTCTGGCATCAAGACGTTGATGACATTTGCCGGATGTGCCATCAACCAGGTGAAAACATAGAGCACATTATGGGAGGCTGTCCCGTTTTGGCCAACGCAGCCTACACCGAGCGCCACAACAACGTGGCCCGTATTGTTCATCGACAACTGGCGCTCCAATGTGCTCTACTGGAAGACAACGTACCAAACTACCGGTACCTGCCTGCACCTGTCCTGGAAAATGACCGTTTCAAGCTGTACTGGGATCGCACTGTTCTGACCGACCTCTCGATCCACCACAACCGCCCAGATATAATGGTTTACGACAAGAGCGACCGCAAAGTCACCATCATCGATGTCGCTATTCCACTGAACCAGAATCTGGAGGAGACCCACGGTCGCAAAATCTGCAAGTACCGACCATTGGCCGTGGAGCTCAAGGAACTGTGGGGGCTAAGGGAGGTCTCAAGAATTGTTCCAGTCGTTCTCTCTGGAACTGGAATTATCCCGAAGACACTTCTGGAAGCGCTAAAGGTGTTGAACATCGAGAAGGAATTGGCCGGCATCCAAAAGTCGGTCATCCTTAGCACCTGCGCGATTGTCCGACAATTCCTCGGTCAGGACTAAAACAGCACGAGCATGCAGATACGTGCATTCCGCAGAGCCTAGTCCCCCTTTGGCATTCAGAAGCCCGGGGGCAGGTGAAAATTCTGGCTAGGTTCGCCTAGTTAAGAAGTGAGATAAGTCTGCCAAAAAAAAAATATATCGTTCATTTCTTACTCTACTCTCGCACCGTGAGGACTCGTTTCATCGGGACTAAGCAGACAGCTCGTTAGTCTTTCGGTGGTAAGGCACCACGAAAGCAGCTCGGATAAGCGCATCAGCCGCAGGAAGCGTGAAGAAGCCACATCGCTATCGACCGGGAACTTCGCATGAAATTCGTCGCTATCAGAAGTCGACCGAATTGCTGATCCGCAAGCTACCTTTGCAGCATTTGGTTCGTGGAATTGCTCAGGACTTCAAAACCGACTTGCGCTTCCAAAGTTCCGCGGTTATGACGCTGCAGGAGGCTTATTCGAAGATACCAATTTGTGTGCTATCCATGCAAAACGCGTCACATCATGCCCAAGGACATCCAGCTGGCCCATCGTATCCGAGGAGAGCGTGCTATATTAGCTTAGCATATAATCAACAGCTCTTTTCAGGGCTCCAAATTTGATGGATTAGAGTTCAGAAAAGTTTTTTACAGGCCGAACTGAAAGGAGCATTTAGCGAAAATCGTGGTTTCGATAATAATTCGTTACCGGTAGGTGCCATGGATATGGATTTGATAATGAAGAATATGAAATATATGACATGTTGTAGTGAATATATCCCCATATCGAAGAAATCACTTTGATGAAACTGTTTACCGTTTGTCGTTTTTAATTGTTGGGAAAGGGCATTATTTCTGCTGACTAAATTCCAAGAAAAAATCCATTCCTTCTTTAAGCGTGATTCATTCTGCTTCGGATCAACGGAACAGTATGATAATCATTTCATACAAAAGATAAAATGTCCAAGAGTTATATGATTGCTATTTATTGAGTCGAAAAATTGTTTCAATAGCTTAATGATAGCTTCGAAAACAGGTTATTGAAATCATTCGTATCCGTATGTAGTGCGCCCACTTGGAAACCCATTAATCTTATTGGAATGTGAGATGGGGAAGCTCATACTAACGTCTATGCATTATGCTGTACACTTCAATTAGAGCCCCCGCACACTACAGACCTTCCTTCAGCCGACAGTTTGGTCGGATCGGCTACTGGTGCAAACACCGACCCAACGGAATCGGTGTAATGTGCGCACATGCATACCTCTCCGTACTGATTAAGAAGCCGACCGAACTATCGGTCGACAAGTCAGTCTGCAGTCGGCGGGGGCTCTTAATTTCGTTTTTGCAGGCCGAACCGAAAAAATTTCAGTCGAGTTAACTCTTTTTTACAGTAATGCTTTTGAATCCGGACACTTTGCATTACATTCAATGTCATACCACAGCCATAACATTTTTTTCATGTTGAATTTATGCGATTAATAGTTGCTAATATAGTTACTGATAGTTTCTTGATAGTTACTTATCAATCGCATTAATTCAACATGCAGAAAATGTTGTGGCTGCGGTATGGTATTAAATGTAACGCAAAGTGTCCGGATTCAAATACATTACTGTATACTTACTTCGATGTTATTCGTTTCTCTCTCAGGGTAAGCAACGAATATAATAAGGGTGGGGTTTAGATTCTATACTTTTATGGTTTATAAAATGACGCTTCCTTTGCTTTCGTTCATTTCTTACTCTACTCTCGCACCGTGACGACTCGTTTGTTTGGGACCAAGCAGATAGCAGGTTAGTCTTTCAGTGGTAAGGCACACGAAAGCAGCTCGGATAAGCGCACCAGCCGCAGGATAGGTGAAGAAGCCACATCGCTATCGACCGGGAACTTTGCGTGAAATTCATCGCTATCGGAAGTCGACCGAATTGCTGATCCGCAAGCTACCTTTGCAGCTTTTGGATCGTGGAATTGCTCAGGACTTCAAAACCGACTTGCGCTTCCAAAGTTCCGCGGTTATGACGCTGCAGGAGGCTTATTCGAAGATACAAATTTGTGTGCAATCCACGCAAAACGCGTCACATCATGCCCAAGGACATTCAGCTGGCCCATCGAATCCAAGGAGAGGGAGAGGGGTTTGATTTCGTAATTTTTCAATCAAGTGTAATTAGCTGGAAAGCTTCTGAAGATTATTCTTTCCCATCAGTAGGATATTTTCGTATCCAATATTGGATGCATAACATGAAAAACGGAAAATGTTTCGTATCGCGAAAATTATATAATTTTCAATCGATTATTGCTCAGTCGCCGAAATTTTCATACTCAGAGAGTTCATTCTCCTCTAGTTTGCCTTCCAAATTGCCATCGTAAACCACACCTTCTCTCGATTCAATCACGCACAAAAACATACTGAAATGATATTCTGGTGGTGAAACCGATTCATTTTTCGTGAGGCGTCGTGCACAAATTACGTAACGCGATAAGGGGGGAGGGGGTAGATGTTGCGTTACTTTCTGTTTATTAGAGATAGGAAATTGCGTTACGAAAGGGGGGGGGAGAGGTGGTTCAAAATTCGGATTTTTAGCGTTACGTAATTTGTGCACGACGCCTGAGGACATCGACAAGACAACATCGTTACTGAACGAGCTGAACGGCGAGGGATCGAGGGATTCATTACCTGGCCTGACCTGACCTGAAATGCAATCAGTTTGTTTTAACTGTGAGGGAGCGCAGAAAAGCCGATGCTGATACTCTCGTGACGAAGAGAGTATCAGCATCGAAATACGGTTCCTCGGGAAGACATAGAAGCAGCCGCCACACACACACATACACGCGCGCAACTCTTTTCGTTTGCTGGTTATCGAGAGGAAACCTGGAAAAAAATGATCGTTGCTGAAAAATAATCTGCCAGTTCCCCTTGGAATTGAAAATTACATTCAAGCGAGTTTATTTTAATGTTTTCTATCCATATAATACTGCGACCACATACATTTGGTTTTGTGATTTGTTAATCAAGTGCAGTTAGCAGGAAAGCTTCTGAAGATTATTCTTCAGAACAAGGTTTTTTGTATCCAATATTGGATGCATAAAACCTTGAGTCTCCAACGTAACACTCTCGTTTTTGAAGTCACCCAAATATTTATTTATTCATTCATTCAGGATGGATTTAGATTCAACTTCAAACAAATGATCTCTAAATCAACGATAGTCCTACGTCACCCTTGCGGTTATACCATAGATATAACCCACTTCCTGTTTTTTTCAAATGGATTCTAAGACTCGTGTCAGTGAAGCGCCACACAGTCTGATAAGTGAATTGATCTATTTACGTGTGCTTTGCTCTTCTCTCACAAACAATATTACCCCATATATACACGTGGTTTTACTCATACTGCTACAATGGCTTCCTTCCACCTTCATCTTAACGAGCCGAATTCGTTAACTGTGCTGTGCCTTCCACCCAGTTAGCGGACAACCGCTGTAATTCAAAAGTTATGAATTTTCGAAAAAACGTGATTTTTGGATAAATAATTATTTTTCGGACCAACGATTAATTTTGAAAAATCATATCTCAAAAACGAAAAGAATGGCATCTCCGATATCGAGATATGTTATGTAAAACATTCAAGAAAAATATAAAATAAATATAGCGCCCTCTAGTCTAAAGCCATGAAAACAATAAAAAACGGTCACAATCAGTAATTACGATAATGAAATCCATCCTTTTTGCAAGTCCAATATTAATAAAAGGCTGGCCCATTGGCTTTAATTTGATATGTCAATCGTCTAAATTGGTTCAATGGTTCAAAAGCACTTTTAAAGAAAGTCATTTTTGGGAAAAAGTAGGAAAAGTTGATTTTTCGGACCACCCTAAAATGGAAATGATCACCCTGACGAAAAAATAAAAAAATACGGGTCTAATATTCTGCAATAAAGAACAAAACTACCTTTTTTCATGGAACTCTAAGAACCACTATATCGGAATTTACTCACTTTACAGTCACGGTCATCCCGGTATCGCTGAAAACGGAGCTTAGTGCCATATGTACAACACCATCATTCTGCACAGGGCTGAGACTGCAAGTCGAATAAACTAAAGTTCCGCCGGGTCTCAACAGTTTCAAACAGTTTGCCAAAATAGCGGCTTGTTCCTCCGGCTTCCGTAGACGCTCCTTAACTCTGCTAGTCTTGAAAATGTTGTTATCGTTCTCCGTAACCGAGTGCCTATCTGTGGTACACGGAACGTCCACCAGGATTCTATCATACATCTCATATTCCTGCAAATGGCGAGCATCTGCTTGTGTTATAAAACATCGTCTCTTTTTCCAATTCTCGCCAAAGTCGTAGAAATAACCATTCATTAACCGTTTTATGCGGTTCACGCGACTTTCCTGAAGATCATTGCACACTAGCGTTCCGGGGCGGAGGGTCTGCAGAAGCAGGAGAGACTTTCCGCCAGGAGCTGCACAGGCATCCAGGACACGATCTCCCGGCTGAACATCCAGAGCTAACGCAGGAAGAATTGAAGCGCCATCGAATAGAAAATGTGATAATACACCTGTCGAGCACTTGCGAGGTGGTCTAAAAGTGGAAACATTCCCCTTCTCGTAAGTGTAAACGTTCAAGTTCTCAGGAAAATCAAAGCTTTGCTCCATTTCTATCGACAGAGGAAAATCTGCCTGATTGCTGTAATATTTGTAATGGTCAGATTCCGGCACGTAATCCTCCATGCCCTTCAAACTTGTCGCAGGTATAAACTCATGCAGAGCAGATGTTCCTATGTTAGGATCTATCAAACGTTGGTAATCCATTTCCGTGTTCTCTTGAAGCGTTCGACTTAACGACTTCTTGAAGTCTACAACACTTTCATCGGACATTTTCTCATTATCCATCCGCTTATGTAATGCTGCCGCTTCATCGTCTTTATACAATCGCTCAACTTCCTGCGCTCGCTGGCTTTCCGCAAACGCTTCTACCCTTTGATCTATTTTGAATACTTTATTTCCCGAAGACATGTGCTCGGCATTCTCTGCCAGGTAACTCTTCTTTGCATTATAAATATCCCGCAAATTAATAGCTCCCTCTGCCTCTAGAAAAGCCACGGTTTCTTCGGAATCTCCAAACTGATTGACCAGTCCCATGTACTTGTGTTCGGTCAACAAAGCCACCCGGATGCTTTTCCATCGGTTTCCGAAAACCTGACCGTAGAAGTCATCGAAATTTTCTAGCGCCCGATCTTTGGAAAATTGTTTCTTCTGGGCTTGTGACTGAGAAAAAAGACCATAATAAGAAAATGAACAATTTAGAATTGTCTTGTTTACCCAATGAGTTTTGCTGTGCTTATTTCTGCCTAAAATTAACATTATTCGTTTAACCCGCAACATCTTGTTCGACATTCGGCTACCTTTCAATGTTATTTGTTTTTGTTTATCTTTTGTCCCAGATTTTTAGCTGAGACATTTTAGTACATATTCATATCCAGTGGTGCCAGGACAAACGTGATGATGGGATACAGTGCCGACCAAGATGGATCTATGGTACTAGGTGAGGCCGTTTCGTCACTAAGTTGGTTAGGGGAGCGGTATATGAAAACAGTACGGAAGAAAGCAGAAGGGGAATTATTTCCTTGAAGCGTGAAAGAGACAGACTGATCACGAGCAAGCTTGGGCACAAGCGTATTGTGTTTTGTTTACAAACAAAACACAGTAGACTTCCAAGATGACCAAGGCGCCTCTATATATACCAGGTGAAACAATCATATGAAATGCACTTTCAGCCATATTGGAATTGCTGTCGGTATTGTTTACAAACAGCATCAGAACGCTGCCGGCGGCTCTCTACAAACTGCTGCGACGCTTATTCGAACGATGCCTACTTTGTTCGGCTTTCGCGAATTTATGTAAAAAAGACGGGATGATTTTGTAGAATTTCATTCTCATCCAGTTCATCCGCTACTCTTGCATGTGAAAATGCAAAAATGACGTATCCTAGCAATAACAAAACAAACAACTCCCGCTCCACAAACCGTAATTCCCTTCTCATTGAAGTGATGATGTTGCTTCACCTGTTATACATTTATACAAGCGCCTTGGTGCCGGCCAAGGAGCAGGAATTGACAGGTGGTTCGTTTAGGACTTCTATATTTTTAAGGGGTGATCACGATATTTTTTTAATTGGGGGAGAGATTGGGTCATGAACGATTACTATTACTATTCAAGTTAGAAGTCAAACTTGAATGAGATCTGTTTTGTATTTACACGATTTTTTGAACTTCACGCCCACCCTGAGTACTCAGTATTCATCAATAAAAATACTGAACTGCCTGAGAGTGCTGCTCGGTCAAACATTCATATTTTTTCATATGATTGAACCTCTTTCCTGAAATGTATATTCTGAAGGTAACGCACATGAACTAGGATCAAATTTATTCCAATCGGTAATAAAGGGCCATTAAATCCGCCAGGATGAAGACACCCAATAACACAAAGAATGTTGGATTTTTTGTAGTATTAAAAATCACGACTTAAGTGCGGGTTGAATTGAGCTTTTGCTCTTGATGACAAAACTGTTTGGTTTGTTTTCGAGAACTCCCAAGGATTTCTGAATATTGAAACGAAAAACAAATTCTTCCATGAGTGTACGGGCCGTATCTCTGGAGATCTATATTTGCAATAATGTTGTTCTTCATTGATGTCTGGTAATTTTTGTAATACGCTTCTTCTGAGTTGTCTGGAAAGTTCATGCTGCTACTGCTGATTAATCAAAAGAAAAGATTAATCTTTCATGCACATGAATTAGTAGATTCACTACAGATGTCGAAAATCGCCGAAATCACAGAAACGAAACATCACGTTTCAATCTGCGATTCTTTTCATAAACGCGACGAAAAAACATATTTGTAGCGAAATTGTAAAGGGCAAATCATTTACAAGAATGTTGAGTTAAAAAAAATCTTAGCAAGTGAATGGAACCCCGAAGCAGGTTTTCGCTTGAAGAAAGTTATGGCTGGGTCTGGTAGGACTGGAAGAAAATCTATATCATGAGCTTCTGCCAAGCAACTAGTTTCGATGAATTCCAACAGGTACCGCTAGCAACTGAACGTATGAAAATCAACGATCCAGAACGCTTCTAGGGCACTTCTAAAACTCCACCCGCCTTAGTCACCAGATATTGCATCTTCAGATTATTAACTGTTAAGATTCTTGTAAGAACTTCAACTTACTGCAAAGCATAAGTTCAGAGAGGATGGAATTCTCAAGTTGCATGAAGGATGCTGAAATATTCAGGAAAAAAACGGTGCATCTATGACCGAAAAGATGTATGCCTACAAAAATATGCTTTTGGTTTTTTCCTTAGAATCGGCACGAATTTCTCAGGACAATATATAGCATGATTTAACAATTAAGGGTTGTAGGTCAACGGAATCATCGACTACGATGATACTGCAGATGTTTTGTTTTTACTAGGTTTATTATAGCCATCAGGCACTACCGAACCTGTAAAAGCGAAAGTCATTGATGTTTAGACGAGAAAATTCTGTTTTCAAACAAAGTGCTTGATTCATTGTCTGATTTTATGAAAACTCAAACAGCCAGCCAGCTTTAATAAAAATACTCGAGAATAAGCTCACGATCGGTATTTCAAAATGGATATGGAGATAACGTAAATGGAATTCGGAAGAAAATAATGAGCTCCCGAAAAATGTTGAAGAAAATCGAAGATTTCAAAACAAATCGTTACCATTGGTAAGGCTATAATTTTTTTATCAATAAACATATGGAATAGAAAATAGAAACAAACTTGAAATTAAATTTAAGCGAAAAAATAGAATTTCTTGATTTTTTCCTCAAAACCGGAGGAATGTCCACGTGGACAAAATCAAAAATCAAAATCAAAAATGGCTTTTTTCAATCGTAATGTTATTCCTGAGGCATAGCGTTTCACGTCATGAAAATCAATAAAATAAAATTGTGTTGATATCAATACTATTTTTATTTTTGCGTTTAATGGGTCTATAATGTAAATTTGAGCAACTTTAACGTTTAATGGCTTCGTTAAATGGCCTTTAATGGCTTGCGTGGTTTTGTAGATTCATTTCGAGAGGCAACGATTCATTCTTGCCTTTGCGAGAACAATACACTAAGGCGGCTCGCACACCGCAGCAATAAGCAACTAGCAAACTGCGATACGCAATATACAACAGGCAACATATTTTGTTGTTCTTCGCATACCAGAGCAATAAAAACCCCTGACATGCAAACAATCGGCTTAATGTACGAAACTTGTTAAAGTATAGGCGATAAGTTGCTCTACAACCGACACGCCGTGTTGCTAGTGACATGTGTTGCTCTGTAAAGGCGACAGCGATATCGTTTTGCGTCGGTGTGCGAGATCAACAAAAATTAAATGGAAAAATCCATTGGCGATAGTATTGCTTATTGCATGTTAACAATTGCTAGTTGCTTATTGCTCCGGTGTGCGAGCCGCATAATTGGTCATATGTCGCAATTTTTCTTTATATCAATGCACGCACTCACTGAGTATTGAACGAGAGGCATCTTCCGTGCATCGCCATTCAACAAGCATCAAACACGCGTCTAACAGATGCACAACCTTGCAGCGATAAAAATGAAACATCGCGAGAATGACCTTTTATTAAACATCGTTTCTCGACTATCGGTCAAACCCTCAACAAAGCTAGGAGCTTGTTACTTCTGAACATAGCCGATGCACACGAGAGCAAATACGAATGGCAACTAAAAGTATCGAAAGTGTGCTATTCACATGTACATGAAATGAACAAGTTCTAAATTTCGCGCAACGAAAACAATCAACACACACAAAGCCAAACACTGATAGCTAGAAGCGACCTATAATCATTTGCTCGTATAGTTATGTTGATTGCAATGCCAGATGTACTTCAAGTGAAATATTCACTAGCGTTCACAGCTCGAGGGGAAACATAATAAAGAAAAAAAAAATAAAAACATTATTTGCCTGTAACGTGAAAGAGACAGGCTGATCACGAGTGAGCTTCGGCACTAGCGTATTGTGTTTTGTTTACAAATAAAACACAGTAGACTTCCAATATGGCTGAAGGGTGGATTTATCAAGTTGGCCCGCCTTAGGATATACTTCTAGGCGCCTTGGTCGGAGCTGGACTCCGTTCGTAACGTAATGTCAGTGACAATCAAGAATAAAGTCAGTTCTTTATTCAACCACCAACGAAACCAGTTGTGTACACCTAGGTTTTTTTTTGCGCGGTTTTTTACGAGATTTTTTTTACGCGGATTTTCAAATTAACGCAGTTTTTTTACGCGGATTTTCCAATTAACGCAGTTTTTTACGCGGATTTTCCAATTAAAAAAAGAAAAAAAAAAGTTCAGTGCATTATCACATCTCCCCTTCAGCTCACACTTTTCTCTTATGTTCCCTCAGAGAATATCCCCGTTGACGGCATTGAGCTTGGTATTACGAAATGGGGAAGTAGGCATGACAATATGGGTTTGCAGAAGAAATGAACACACTTTTAAAATACTTCCTTACGAATGAAAATTATTTTTCCCGAATCAAATTAAAAAATATCATATAAAAGTTGTGACTAAAGATAATTTTATATTATAATGGTAAGTTTTATTGAGAATATCTGAAAATTCATACAAAATAGTTTAAATTAGGGTCAGAACAACGTACTTCCCGTAGGTAAATAACGCCAAGTAAAAAATTTCATACAAATTTTAGCAATTTAAAACTGCCTCAGAGCCGACTAATATGATAGAGAATAGTTGGCCTCATACAAACTAATATCGTATTCAGATGTCGACACCATTCCGCCGTCAACGCGCATTACTGTAATTAGTGTTTGTAATGGAGCTTAGCGCTTATGAAGGAAATTAATGCCACTTTTTCACGATTCTCACGTGGATTTTAGGTGTTGGGTAACGGGCAGCGATTCGTGAATGGATTTCCCTGTCTACTTAGCTTTGGACAGTCCAACAGCGGTACTGCACGTGCATCGGCAGTAGAGTGTACAAATCACGAGGGGATCTTCTAGCAACAGCAGATGACCTCATTCGTGAGGGAAACCGAACTATAGCTACCAGTAACCAACGAAATTGCAGGAAAAAACAAAATTTGCAGGTTTTCGGAAGCGAGCAACACTCAACTTTTCACTTCCGTTCTACGTAAGGATAGTCCCATGCGATATCTATCATTAGGTGACATGTTTTTTAACGCGGATTTTCGAATTAACGCGGTTTTTTTTACGAGGTACGTATCCCCCGCGCAAAAAAAACTTGGTGTATTTATTTAGCTCCTGGAAACCCTAAGAACGTTAACTTTATTTCATAAAAACGTGATTCTTCACAGTAGTCTTTGTGCACTTGCTGGACGCTGCAGATCAATTCTTCTTGAACTCTGACATATTTTTAGACACTGTACCTTCCTTCTTGAACTTGGCCTTGACAATTGCCCAGTAACGTTCGATTGTCCACAGCTGGAGACAGTCAGGTGGGTTGAGATCTTTTTCGACGAATATGATGTTTTTTTCCGAGTGTATTTGGCATAATGTGCCGATGCCAAATCTGGCCAGTATAGAGCAAGACGGGTCTATGGTACTAGGTGAGGCCGTTTCGTCACTAAGTTGGTTAGGGGAGCGGTATATGAAAACAGTACGGAAGAAAGCAGCAGGGGAATTATTTGTTTGTAGCGTGAAAGAGACAGACTGATCACTAGCGAGCTTCGGCACTAGCGTATTGTGTTTTGTTTACAAACAAAACACAGTAGACTTCCAAAATGGCTGAACGGTGGTTTTAGCAAGATGGCCCACCACAGGATATACTTCTAGGCGCCTTGGTATAGAGGAAGAACCTGGTGCTCATGGAATGGTAGAATCAATCTCTTTTTCAAGCATTCTTCCTCATAAATTTGAGCATTTATAGTCCCTTTTGTGAAAAAGGTTGACGATCGCATGCCACACGTGCAAATGGCTTGCCAAACGAGCACTTTTTGGCCGAATTTTTCCAACGAAATAGTCGTATCCGCAAATGGTACACTCTCTCCAATCGATTTGGTAAAAAATTGAGGTCCCGGCAGCTTTCTGGAATCTTCTTTGATGTATGTTTCGTCATCCATGAGAATGTACTGGATTCTCGTGTTTTAGCGCGATATTGCTGCTCAGGTGTTTGTTTGGTCACTTTTTTGCTTTTCATAGGTCTTTAGACCATGTCTCTGTTTAATACGCTGAATCATCCCAACACTGGTTTTTAACTTCTTGGCCAAATCACGAATAGCTGCAGACCTGTTCTTCTGAATATAATTTACGACTTTTTTATTCAATTCGGGATTACTTGGTCCAGGTTTTCGTCCACTTCTGCTGATATCCTCGAAAGAACACTCATTACCGAACTTTGATTTTTTTTCTTTGCTATTTAATGGTATGTAACACCCTTTTCGGTACACTAATTGTGCAGATTTTTTTTCGACGTAAGATTACGTCTTTCGGGAACATATTGGGGTACAAATTGAAAATCGAAAATCGAGCACATCGTGCAAATTGTCCAATTTCAAACGCTTATTGCTCAGTCATTTTATGATGGATTGATGAAATTTTTGCCTCAATCGATTTCGGCACTTCATAACAATTTTATAAATTGAAGAAAATTATATATGTCATGAAACTAACTATCGAATAATTGAAAAATCTCAACCCCTATCCTAACGGAAACACCCACTTTTGATTTGTCGAAATTGATGACACAAGCGGCGGTCCCTAACAGAGACATCAAAACCGAGCTGCCTGGGGGAAATCGGCATTGAAAATACATGAAAGTAGAGGGAACTTTTGTTCCTACCGAGATGTGTTCCCTAACAGAGACATCAAAATCAAGGTGCCCAGGGGAAATCGGCATTGCAAGTATATTCAAGTCGGGGGCATTCTTATATTGCAAGTAAGGTGAGTGATACGAATAATTCTAACAAATAAAATTTAAATTTGGAGCTTTAATGTTGGTTGCTTCGTAAAATTTCATATCAATGACCGATCGTGTACTGTAAAAATTTAACACAAGTGTAAGTGTATAATTGTATATGGTAGCAGTTGTGTTAAACATGACTTGATATATGAAACGATTTATTTCAATTTTCATACATAAAAACCATGGTGTGTTCCCGCTCGAGAACGGGTCGTTTGGTTGAAGTTGTCTGTTTTGTTGTGTATATTTTCACCCAAGGAAAGTTTATACGACGAGAAAAATTGGAAAAGTGAAGAAATATTAGAAAAAGTGTTTTCCCATATGCTCTACAGATAGTATTAGGTGATGTTAGTCCAATTGAAATTCGCATTGGGTTGAATAAACACTCGGAAAGTAAAAAATATAAAAGAAAATTACCTCTCCCATTTCAAATATGTTTTCTCTATATTAAAGTAACATGTTTTTACTGATGAGAAAAATTGATAATTGTGCTCGGTATGGGTAATTATGTTATATTGCATTAGTGAGTTTTTTTTCTTTATTTCATCCATACAAAACATAGAAGGCATCTCGTCTAGGGTCACAGAGATCGGTATTCACCATATCTCATTCCACTTCGGCATCTTCTATCTGATACGCACCATCCAACAACTGTTTACCATCTTTCTGTTATCATCACTCTGTGGTGGAGTGAACGAACAATATCCAACAACCAAACAAAACGACCCTTTTCAGGGCCACCAAATCATTATCAAAGAGTTTAACGATGTAATTCTTCAAACATATCCAAAATCAACAGATAGCCTAACGGAATCCTACGTCAACTATGCGGTCGTGTCTCGGACACAACCCTCCCGTGACTTTTTAGTTTACAAATCAATTTGCGACATTTCGAAAACAACTGTATGATCGGGACTAAATGGCTTGTATTTAGATTTTTGCGTACAGAGCTTATATTGTTGACTGTTTTTCTTATATGGTTTTCGTGATAATCAGTCAGTCTGAGATTTCTTTCAATATCTTTCTAAAACAATTGAATTCGAATACGATTTTATCTGAGATACTTATTAAGGGTATTTCTAATACAATTGTTGGGAAATAAGTGTTATTGGTTCAATAACAAGCCCAAACGAAGGGTAGTCCATATCGTCCCGCTTGGTCATATTACCCCTATCTACCTTATATGTAAGTTGAAAGGTCTGGTACACGTTTTGAAAAAAATGTGGACAGGATTATGGACGTTTTCCTGCAAGGGAATGAACCTGCTGAACGATTCATTCCAGTCAAACATCCCTTACAAAGCTGTATGAGTTTGAATGTGTTTTTGAAGCGTTGATTGTTGCTTGTACGTCTTTGCACAGTGTAAACAAGAATAGAAACGGTCAACTGCAAAAGAATGGCCCTGTTGAATAATGCATTATAGTAAAATATTTACCTACCCGTATGAGTTCGAATATGCGCTTGGAGCGTTGAAATCTGTCTAAACGCTTTTGGACACTCTGAGCAACAATAGGGACGTTCAACTGCAAAGGTATGGTCCCGTTGAATGTGTTATAATGAAACATCATTTACTCACCAGAATGAGTTCGAATGTGCACTTGAAGCGCTGAAGGTAGCCTAAAAACTTCCGGACACTGTGGACAAGAGTAGGACCGTTTACCTGTAAAGGAATGGTTCTGTTGAATAATGCATTATAGTAAAATATTCACCCACCCGTATGAGTTCGAATATGCGCTTGGAGCGTTGAAGGCAGATTGGAAGCTTTTGGACCTTGTGGGCAAGAATAGGGTCGTTTATCTGCAACGGGAAGGTCACGTTAAATGGTTCATCATAGTGAAACATCATTTACTCACCAGAATGAGTTTGAAGGTGACATTTGAGCGCGTTAGGTTGTATGAACGCCTTCGGACAATGTGGACAAGAATAGGGGCGTTCTCCTGCAAAAGAATGGCCCTGCTGAATGGTTCATTGGAGTAAAATATACTTTACTAACCCGTATGCGTTTGAATGTGATACTTGAGCGTGCTAGCTGCCTTGAAAATCTTCGGACAATGCGGACACGAATGAGATTCGTCTGCAAAAGAATGACTCTGCGAAATGGTTCATTGCGATAAAAACTTTTCTACCAACCCGAATGATACCGAATGTGGTTTGAGAGCCGTAAACGATCCTTAAATGCCTTCTGGCAATGTGGACACGGATAGGGGAGTTCATCTGCAAAGCAATGACCCTGTTGAATTATTGATTTAATTATATTTCCTTTCACAAACCCGTATGAGTTAAAACGTGCATTTTGAGAGAGTCTTTTCGGCTGAATGTTTTTTCACACTTTTCACATTTGAACGGGTTTTCTTCTGAAATAGATTGCAGTCAATATTTACAGAAAAAAAACAAATAAAGGAATGATTCTGTTGTAATAAAACTTGTTCTACCAACCCGAATGAGATTGAATGTGTGCTTGAAGCGATAGACGATCCCTGAATGCCTTCGGACAATACTGACAAGAATAGGGACGTTCATCTGCGAAGTAAATATGCTGCTGAATGATTCTTTGTAGTAAAACATTTTTACCAACCCGCATGAATTCGAATGTGCACTCGGAGCGTTGCAGGGTCTTTAAATGTGTTTTGACAATGTGGACACGAATAACGACGCTCACCTGCAAAGAAATTACTCTGTTAAATGACTGATTTAATGAAATTTTTGTTTAACAAACCCGTATGGGTTCGAAAGTGTATTTCGAGATCGTATTTTCGGCTGAATGTTTTTTCACACTTCTCACATTTGAACGACATTCCTCCTGAAATCGATTCAGATCAGTACATACTTTCTCGTGTACACGATCTCTCAACAAACCTTCTTTCCCGGATCCTTCCTTCGATTTATGACATACCGAAAGTGAGTGAACTTTTTCCTGTGCAGCATTCGTTTCCCTGATTAGGAATACCTCTCCGTTCTCTTCTTTGTTTTGCATTTCGCCATCCCGTCTGATCAGTCCAAAATCCTTTATTGCGCCACTCTCAAAAATGTTCTCGCTATCCGGCAACTCGCTATCATCAATCATTAACTCTGGATCCATTTTGATGAAAGTCGGTTCGGCGCTATGCAAAATTTGGAAGCAGCTCTCGGGAATGTTGTGGATGGTTATGAATTCTTGGCGGCATTTTTCACATATAGGATAACTGCTTAACTGGGAAGCAAAACTGCTCAACTTCTGCAGAATAATTTTCAGCTTCTGCTCTTGTTGAGAGGGAATCAGCACGTAATAGAATTCCTCACCGCATGTATCGGAGCAAAAGCTGCATTGGTCACTGTTAAAATGAATTGTACATTGTACATAACCAGGAATAGAATAAAACAAACCACATTGCCGTAAGTTTCAGATAGCGGTAGTACGGTTTCCTGAACATTTTTCCAATATACTTACAGGTTGTTACGAACAAACGCCATCTCACTTCGCTAGTTATATTTATTCGAATGAAATCAAATCTCAAAATTATTAATTTATAAGATTTAAAGATTTATAAAACTAGGATTAGTGAAATAGAAGCAGGAGAACTTCATACAAATCACTCGTTGAAAAGTGTTTCGTTTTTCAGCGCTTGTTTACATCGTTTACATACACCCACAAAAATCGTTGGTAAAAGGAACTACCAAATCTTTGGTAAAGCAAATATTAAGCCGGCATTACACGATTCATCTAACGTTTGACTCAAACATTTGTCTCAATCGATCGTTTATCCGCGTTGACGGCATTGAGCTTCGTTTATTAATTTAGGGGAGCGTAAAAGAATAATTGATTTTCAGGCGGAATGAACACGTTTTTAAAATTAAAATTATGAATGAAAATTAACTTTTCCGTTTCAAATTAGTATTCTATTTGAATGAGAAACACTTTTTCTGCAGGTGGCGAGAACATTTTATATAAAAATTGTTTTTGAAGGCAACTTTATATTTTAATGAAAAGTTTCAGTAAGAATGTTGGACTCTGTTTCTTCTAATCTGATAGAGATTACACTAACGAGTTTGGGACCCAAATTATGCCCCTAATTGGATGTTTCGGCGAGTAATGTCTGCCGAAAAATGGTTTCTTTTCAGTGACTTCTTGACGCCGATAATGGTAACATTGGATTTTATAGTGAATTGAACATGAGATGGATTAATATTTGTTCAATTCAGACGCTGTCCAAATGCAGATCGTTTTGACGCTAAGACGCTAACAGGTTAACGTTGGTAAAGTTAGCTTTGATTTTCCGCTCCATACTTTGAGTACTAAATGAGAGACGAAAGAGCATTCTCGTCGAACTTCAGAGATAGAGTTTTTTTCCACATCTCTTTCTCTCTGAAAAAGAATTTTCGGTGAAAAGGAAAAGACAAAAATTTGAACATTACGCGACTCATGGAAAACTAGATTGTTTGACTGAATACTTCCCAGCAAACATTAAATCGCATAACAAGCGTATATATAACATCATATGCCCTAAAATTTGGTTGGGATATAATGCGCCTAACTGACATATGCATGCAAAAGTGGAGGCCATATACATACATGGCAAATGCTTACCGAATTTGTTTGGATGAATATGCAACTTTGACCGGCTATAATAGCGATTATGTTGAAATTGAATTGCGATCTAATATGAATATATTCATGAATTGTCAAAGCACCAAATACGACTTTTGCCATACTCATATACGATTTATTACAGACATAGAAAAAAAACAAATGGGGCAAAATATTTTCGTGAAATGTTTATTATAACCTCAAGAATCGCCATTTTTATATATGAGTATTTATGTTTGTGAAATAATAATTGTTTGATTGACTTGTGTTGGGAGTGGAATATGAATGCTGGTGGAAACTGCTCCGATGTGGGTTCGAACTCCGGTCGCCTGGATTATCATCCACCAGCTATCTCGCGCGGCTATCTGAAATTTAATTCAACAGCGGTTAAAACTTTCGAGTGCATCAGCATTTCATTGACATTTCAATATGTATAATATGTTCTTTATTAGGATCTAATATGATTTACTGTTTCATGATTTTCTTCAGCATGCAACACGATTTACTACAGTACTTAATCGATTTAAATTATACGCTTGTACGACACACAAACTGCATCAGCGTAATATACGCATATGATGCGGATTAAATATATTTTACGACAATGTACATCATAAATTTTATGTTTATTATACCGAATTGCGACTTAATTTTATAATGATATATAAAATCGACTTTTTACATTTTATGCGATTTCAAATATACACGATACATACTTTGATTGATATTATATGCGATTATGATTTATTCGGATTTCTTGTAAGACTTGGCACGTGCAAAATTATACGATTTAATGTTTGCTGGGTTATCTCGCAGCCGGGCGAGAATTTCAATCTCTGGTTACAAGTTAAAAGTTACAAGTTCTAATATTTTACATTGCATAATAACTCGGACTAATAATATTGGTACTTGTTTTATTAAACGCGTCATTGTTTTATTAGTAACGCCTCATTTATCTGTCAAAGTCAAAGTTTGTTGATGGATATTATGGTTTTTCCCACTGTTGATGTGTGAATTCCCTGGCCTAGCCTGGTAGCATTGCATTGAATTTCTTAGCTGAACTTCCTTGGTTTTTCGAAAGATTGTACTCAAATGTTGATGTGGCTTGAGTCCGCCTCGATGTAAGGACCAATTACAAAATGTGCTCTACATTTAAAAGGAGTCATCCGTAACGCTGCAAAAAATCAGCTTCATGATCAAAAGTGAAATTTATTAATTAATTATATTTCACTCTACGTCATTATTATTCATAAAAAATAACTTTTTTCGTAGCTCGATTTATTTGAAACGTTGAAACGGTAGATTTCCGTACTCGTAAAGTTCAAACATAAAATCGAATATTTAAAAAAAACAACTTGTAGGTTAAATTACGGATCCACTCGAAGTTGTAAAAAAGTGTAAGTCGAAACTAATAATTTGCTCTTGTATTTTGTTCATGCAACATTCACTTGTAATATGTAACAATAATGATATCAGTGTAAATAACTTGTAATATTAGACATGTAGATCTGTACTTCTAGACTCATTATGCAACAGGAATCTACAAGTTACAAGTAACAGGACTAATATTATTAGTGAAATTTCGATTATGCAACAGAGCCCAGTATATTGGCTTTTTTTTTGGCAGAGGGAATGTAAGGTTGTACTCAATTGATGACGTGACTTGAGTGCGCCTCCACGATTTGAAAGCTCGATATAAGGGCCAATTACTCGCAAAATTACCTTCGCAGGAGTCATCCAAAACACTGCAAAAAAATCAGCTTTATGATGAAAAGTGAAATTTATTTTCGGTGCGTAATATTTCTCTTTACGGCATTTTTATTCATAAAAAAACAACGAGTGGGCGCGGGCGCCAGCTCGTTTGCGGGAAACCTCATTCGTTCACGAGTGTCGGAAGTCAAATGTAAACCGCCCGGACCTGACATAGTAAACCGCGATGCGAACGCGATTTCAATGCGGCGAAACTGTGTGTGGAGTGTTTTACCGCGAGTGAACGCAAGTGATGGCTGCCAGACGATTTATCTATAAATATCTTCACAAAGTAACCAATAAAAATTGAGCTGTTGAGAGAAAAAGTAACCAAATGCTACTGAATAAAATGTTTCATTTGCTGTACCTTCAATTTAGATTGTCGCTTGAAGCTTTTTTGAGAAAAATACAATTTATTATCAAATTAAATATCTCGCAATTCAACTGTTTACAGAATTAAGATGTGTTATCATATCTGGAATCCTTGTGCTGGGTTGTCATAGCACGCGATTAGCTCCAACTCATCGCTCCGCATCGCATCGCATCGCACCGCACCGCGTTTACTATGTCCTCAGCCTTAGAATTGTAGATTTGTACTTTTAGATTCATTATGCAGCAGGAATCTAGAAGTTACGAGTTACAAGACTAATATTATAAGTGAAATTTTGATTGTGCAACAGGACTCAGATGACGCAGCGAGTAAAATGAAGATGTTTGGTACTTTTGGTTTGAAATTCGTTTGAACTACTTTTATGGTTCTGAATTCTAATGTAGGTGTCACATGAACTGATGCAGCTTCGCGTAAGTTCGTCGATTGTTTTGACAAATGTGCTGCTGCACGGGGAAGTGAACGCTTGATCCAATGCGTTCGGTTCAAACAATTTTACGAGTATTTGGATCAAATGTTTATTGTTTTTGTTTTCCATCAAAACGTTCGAAAATGAATGACGATGCAAGTATTGAAATTGCTACCGTAGCTATTTCAATCAGGGGAGTCCTATGCGACCATCTTTTTGTAGCCAGCATAGAAAATCATGAGCATAGAAATCATAACCTAAAATTAAAAATTAAGTGCTCCGTTCGATCCTGCAGCAGTGATTTTAATTGCAAATCGCTAAATAATGCTACAGATGGATATTCAAACATCGCTTGCCAAAGAAACCTATCCAACGTAACCAAATGTTAAACATATATGACTCCAAACAGTAAACAATACGTGAGCCCCAGAGCGCGAGCCCTGCTTTATGCTGCCTACGCTAAATTTGTGCTGGTTGGGATAGGGTTGCCAGAGCCCCTTATTATATTTCCGTTTTTTTGAGTATTTGAGGCGATACTCACTATATCAACGGGTTATCAAGCTAATAATCATTTCCAAACTCAGACAATTTCATTCGCAGTTGCGCAATATATACTTTTTTATTGAACATTTATTGAACTCAACTCCAAAATTCGAAGGTAACTTACAAGGAACTTGCTATTGGCGATCTAACGCAAAACGTAAACGATCGGTGAGACATCTGGATTTTGTTTTTGAACTAAGAAAATGATGATAATGTAACCTTAAACTCAAAAACAAATCACGTATATTTTACTTCCGGGCTTTCCAAGGTAGTTCTCACATGCAGGAATCGTGCATTTTTCTACTTGTGTTTGATTGTGCTCTCGAATTTCTTTCTTTAATTCAACCATTGTCAATATTTTTATAGTTTTCACTACTGAAAGAGGTAAATAAATAACATGTTATATATAAATTGCGCAGAATTAAATTTCTTACAAACTCATCGCAATCAAATATTTTTTTTATGATTATAACATTGTAATTTATGGAAAGAACTACAAACCTCCCATAAACTCACATTCCAAACTTAAAACCATCATCACTTTCACCGCAGCGCCGCCTAGGTGTAGATTTGTACGTTAGATCGCAAATATTACAATATCAATTAGGATAAACATTGAATAATATATCAAACATTGTTCAAAATTAAGTTATGAATTCTAGTTCCCTCCAATATGATTTTGGAGATATTTGAAGACTTCTGAAAAAATCACCAGGCACCCATGCATAGCACTCGGATGGACTCGAACCATTGACATCATTTGCCGTGCAGAATAGATGAGCTTTTTCGAGTCATTCGTAGACATTCGAATAAATAGCCTGGCATCAAGGAGCTGGAATTGACAGGTGGTTCGTTTTCGACAGTATGAGGATAAGGCATGGATGATGCGAGAGGGGATGAAAAATGACAGCGGCTTTTTTTGTTTATAAACAAAGTAGATCAAATCTTTATGCTACATAGCGGTCCCCACCAACATATACCTACGCTGGGCTGGTTTCAATCGAACTAGCTGTTGTGTCTCACAACCCGAACGATCAGGCGAGTCTTCAGCTAAAGCAATACGGCACAAGCCCACCGGTTATTAAGAGCCACCTATTTTATATACCCACTAGCAAAGCTCCCACAATCGCTGAGTTTCCAATCCCAGCAGCAACGGCAACAACCCTCACGTCCCGTAGAACAGCAATGCAGACAATAACTTGCAGCAGTCACCGAAACACTACAATGATGCCAACAGCGTAAACAAAACCAACATTTATGCGCAGCAAACACAAAGCGGCATGCACTCCTCATTGCATACCATTTGTTATCCTCTTTCCCGGAAACTCTAGCCGTTCGTTTGGCCGCTGTCAATTCGAACACAAATAATGGCTGAACAGCAGTTCTGACATAACGTTCCACCTTATTATACCGCCTTGCCTGGCATCATTGAGATCGATGTCCAAAACAAAAATACCACCATACCACCTTCGCCTCAAACGTCAAAACTGGTGCCCGACTGTTGGGGAAGAAGCTCAAGGCGAAACGTGGAAAAACGTGCTAAATTGCGAAGTTGTTTAAAAATCTTGTGAAATCATAAAATTACACCGGTTTTACTAGCTTAAACCCATCATTTTGCCTATCATAGTTCATTCAAATAACGTGCCCGCATTCGTGCGCAAATTGCACACTTAAATCTTTAAACTGCAATGTCAAGATGTCCATCGATACCGAAAAACGTCGGATACCATCGATTCTGAAACCATACTCCAGTTTCGACGGGTCGAAACTGAATACCAGCTTATCGCAGAACAAGGTTCGATTCGAAGACTCTTCCGTCGAACTAGTCCTCCACGAGGTACTGGAAAGCAATCGCTTCCAACGGTACGAGCTGCTGGTGTCGGAAGTGAAGGAGCAGCAATTTGGCGATGAAAAGTTCCAGCAAATTTTTGTGGAGTCCAAAAAATGTGCCTCACTGCTGGATGCAAATTTCGGTATGCTCGTCGAGTCTCTGCTGTCGGCTAATTGGCTGCACAGGAATGAAACCTCCCGAGAGGTTTATAAAGATTTCGTGATCGAATTGCTGGTGGCGCACAACAACTACACCTCGCTGGCCGTGTCGAAGCTCGTTCAGCAGTTTGTGCCGAAAGATGACGAACGCGCCGGTTGGTCCTACGGGAAACCCGGGGAGGAGAAGGTGCAGATGTTTGAACCGATACACGACTTGATTGTGAGACTGAAAAATGTGATACCGATGTAGGATTTGTGATTTATAGTGGTTTCACTCTGGCTAATGGATTTTGCTTTGAATTTCTAGGATTTTCGATATAATACTGGTTCAGATGAGGAAAAGTTTTCCCTATTTCAAGAAGCCAACACACGTTGTTTGCGGGTATCTGCACAATACGTTGTGGATGACGGAGTATTCGCCGATGTTCACCGAAGAGCTTCTGGAAATTATATTCAGTCGAATGGTGGTGGTGGATGTGAATGCTCCGCGGAACGAAATAGAGGATGCTGAGTATCCAGAGGATGATGCACAGATGTTTAGTATGGAGGTGAAAACCGTAGATGGCGCTGAGGATGAAGAGAACACAGTTATGAAACTGCCTCTGGCGGAAACTTTAGACTGTTGCATGGAGATGATGTTCGAGTATATTTCGAAACATCTTTCCACGGATAGTAGTAACGCTGCGGACAGAATGTTCCGCTTGCTGTTGAATTTGTTTGACAAACAAATACTGCCCACACACAACACGCACCACGTCCAGTTCCTGCTTTTTTATCTGTGCAGCTTTAAGCCTTCGTATGTGGAATATTTTGTGATGTATCTCTGGAAGCAGGTGGGCAATCCAAACGTTTCCACACCAATGAGGCAAGCGGCTGTCGGCTACATCGCTAGCATTCTGGCACGCGGCAAATTTGTGCAATTGAGGTAAGTTTTCGAAGGTTTTTGAAGAGACATGTCTATTTCGGATTAGAGTTCGGAATTCGAATCTTAGGTGGGTTTAGACTAGTGATACATTCATGTGAAGAAATATGATGAGATTTATAGAAAGCACATCAACCGTTTACACTAGCGTGAACTTCTATAATGAATATATTCACATTTTCGGTGAATTTATTCACATGAAGTAGAACTGCATCCATCTTTAGTGATTTCTCACCAGTGAGAAATTCACAAGCGTTTACATATGCTGAATTTATTCAAGTTATATATATCTCGAATAAGTATTCTCACCCGTTTACACCTATTTTCACGTCACGTTCAACGTTGTGGGTGTAAAGACTTTGCATACATAAAAAACTTAATTAGAGGCGAATGAACTGCAAAGTTTAAAGCCTCTCAAAAGCAAAGAAAAGATTAAAGAATGAAATCTTAAAAAAAAGAATAAAACTACTTTTTCAAAAGGGCCAACATTTTTTTTCTCAACTTTTTACAAAAAATTATAACTCAAGAACTATGATATCCACAAAATTCTGGTCAAAGGATGAAATGTAGAAAATTGTTTATTTTCTTAAAAAATATACAAAAAAAATTATTTCAAAAATTAAAATCCTTTTTCCTCAAAAACATACTGTTTTAAATTCTCGATAAAATATATATAAATAGCTTTTACAATTTCCAACAAGTCGCATGCATCGGAAGATGGGCACTTTTACAGGGAAAATGTTTCTCTAACAACATCTTTTTCATGTTTTCTTTGAAAAAAATGCTAATCCTAATTTTGTTCGAGGTCAAGATAACGATGTAATGTATTCGACATAGTTTTAGATCTTATTAAAATATGAACTTTTGTCGAAGACGTCAACATTCTGTCTTTTATAGTTTTTGGAATATAAGGCATTTTTCTATGTAGACTCCTGAAAAAATAATGTTTTACTAACATTTTTGTGTGTAAATTCACGCGTTTGGCATATTCTTGACATGTTTCTAAATAGAAAAAAAGTTTTCAGAACATGTAAATTGTGATATCCATCTTCTATATATTAGGCTGTCAAAAAAGTCCTGCGGTATTTTTTTTTTGAATTTTTTTGACATTTGTTCATAAAATTAGTTATAATAATCTGTTTTAAGTCAAATATGCGCCGTTTTGTTCGATGACTTGTTCCCAACGAGATGCCAACTTCGTAATACCCCTGTTATAGAAGCTCGCTTCCTTATTGGCAAAAAACTCGGATAGCCAATTTTCACAGGCCTCTTTTGTGGCTAACTTCTGACTACCTAGCTCGTTCGCCATGGACAAAAACAGGTGGTAGTCACTTGGTGCAAGGTCCGGACTATACGGCGGATGCAAAAGAACCTCCCATCCGAGCTCCCGGAGCTTCTGGCGCGTCACCAAAGAAGTGTGTGGCCTGGCGTTGTCCTGGTGGAAGACAATGCGGCCTCTGTTTATCAAAGATGGCCTCTTCTTCATGAGTGCTACCTTCAAGCGGTCCAGTTGTTGGCAGTACAGGTTCGAATTGAGCGTTTGGCCATAGGGAAGCAGCTCATAATAGATGATTCCTTGACAATCCCACCAAACACACAGCAGAACCTTCCTGGCCGTTAATGAGGGCTTGGCCACCGTCTGAGCCGCTTCAGCGGGCTTCGACCACGACCGTTTGCGCTTTACGTTGTCGTAAGTGACCCACTTTTCATTGCCAGTCACCATCCGCTTCAGAAACGGGTCGATTTAGTTGCGATTCAGCAGCGATTCACATGCGTCGATACGGTCAAAGATGTTTTTTGCGTCAACGTGTGTGGCACCCATACATCGAGCTTCTTTGTGAATCCAAGCTTCTTCAAATGGTTAATAACGGTTTGATGACTTATCCCCAGCTCTTGGCCGATGCTACGGCTGCTACTATGCCGGTCTTTCTCGGCTAATTCAGCGATTTTGTCGCAATTTTCGACAACAGGCCTTCCGGAGCGTGGCGCATCTTCGACGACCTCTACACCAGAACGAAAACGTTGAAACCATCGTTGTGCGATGGAAACGGAAACTGTATCGGGTCCATACACTGCACAAATTTTATTGGCAGCTTGAGATGCATTTTTGCCTTTGTCATAGTAGTACTGTAAAATATGTCGGATTTTCTATTTATTTTGCTCCATATTTGCGACACTATAACTCAACGAAATCTCACGGAAATACCGCAGGACTTTTTTGACAGCCTAATATATAAACATGGATTTTTGTCTGTCTGTCTGATTCTTATGGACTCGGAAACTACTGAACCGATCAACATGGAAATTGGAAGAAAAAATTCTGTTTGACTCGAAAAATTAACAAGAAAATATCAAATTTGGCATGCAAAGGTTTTAGAAGACACAAAACGTTTCTATGGCGAGTAGACACTCCTTTCGTCTCATAATTCAAGAACTATTCAAGCAAACGGAACTAAATTTGGCATGTGGAGGTTTTAAGGGGGAAGAAACATTTCTAAGGTGGTTTGACACTCCTTCCGCCTCTCTTATGGCGGGTTTACATTAGGGAGATCTATAGCTATAGATGGATTTATTCACGTGAAAATAGTTGTAAACGGGTGAGAATAAATATGATACACTTATTCGAGGTATATATAACTTGAATAAATTCAGCATATGTAAACGCTTGTGAATTTCTCACTGGTGAGAAATCACTAAAGTTGGATGCAGTTCTACTACAGGTGAATAAATTCACCGAAGATATGAATATATTCATTATAGAAGTTCACGCTAGTGTAAACGGTCGATGCGATTTCTATAAATCTCATCATATTTCTTCATATGAATATATCACTAGACTAAACCCATCCTTAGAGTGGGCTGTCATACGAATGAAAAATAAATTTCTGCATAACTTGAAAACTAATCAAGCAAATGGTGCCAAATTTGGCATGTGAAGATTTTAGGGGGCTCGAAACGTTTCTATGGTAAATGGACACTCCTCCTCCCTCTCTAAGGTGAGAAGAGGGGAGGAGTCTGTCTTATTTGCATGTGGTTGAAAAATCTTGAACGAGAATTGTGTCTGAAAATAATCTGATATTGTAATGATGAGTTTTGGTAGAAGTATTAGGAATTGTTTAGTAAAAGGTAAATTCAACGGGGTCGATTAGAAGATCAATCAATGAACAGTTCTGCGATTGGACTCATGAACTTGCGCTTAGTAAGAAAACGTGAATGTTTGAAGGTATTGATAACAAAAATAAATTTTGGGCGGGACGAAGTTTGCCGGGCTAGTTTTATTTATAAAAATGTTACAAGTTTAAACATTAATTGTATTTTTTCAAAGAGCACATGAAAAAGTTGTTGTCATAAAAATTTTTCCCTGTAAAGGTGCCCATCTTCCGATACACGGACGACTTGTTGGAAATTGTAAGGGCTATTTTTATTTATTTTTTCAGAATTTTAAACACACATGTTTTCAAGAAGAAATAAATTTGAATTTCCAATGAGCTTTTTTTAAAAGCTTGTTTGATATTTTTTAATGAAAACCTAAATAACTTCCTACATTTCATTTTTTAACCAGCATTTTAAAGATTTCAAGGTTTTTAAATTACGACTTTTCTAAAAAAGTTGAAGAAAACTCAAAATTAAAAAAAAAATCTCACACAAAATCTATCAGACCTACAAAATTTTAGTTAAAGAATGAAATGTAGGAATTTATTAACCTTTTAATTGTAAAATATCGAACAAATTTTTGAAAATAAAAATTGATTGATATTGCAGAAAAAAAACAGAAAAGGTAGAAAGTTGACATTTGAATAGGAGCATGTGGAAATTGCAACGAATGGGAGCTGAAACAAACCACACAAAACTGTCAAACTGACTTGTCCGTGCACTGATTCATGCCGTTATCTACATATGTATTAGAATTCTGGAATAATTTTTTATTATGTCGTACCATGTTGTAACATAGCAGATAAAAAATATTTCTGAATTGAGCATTTGAACATTTTACCTAGGGGTAGATGAGAATGAAGACACCGTTCATGCAACCCGAGCAGGAACGAATAATTCTATACCTCAAAAAGGTATGGATTAGCATGAGATATGAGGTAATATACCAAAGAAAAATACCATAAACTTCACACAATATTATTTTAATACTCGAATAAGCACATTAAATGCCAAAACAACACTGTCCAAGTGTTACACACAGTTCGGCTGAAAAGTTCATAAGGTTGACGTCCAGATGGCGCCTCTTGCAAAAATCTACTTGACTATCACAAAGCACCATCCTTTTCTTTTTTTATTTCAGCCTTCTGAAGACAATGCTGCAGGAGCTAGCAAATTGGGCCTATAAATACATTCAGCGGGCTGATTCAATGCAGCACAACCAATCGCTGAAGGCTCACATGGTGTTCTATTCTGTTTGTCAGACTATTTTCTACGTGGTTGCGTTCCGCAGCAGGCAACTCACAGCGAACGCTAAGAACCTTACCTTCCTGCAGACGCTACAGCTATCTTCCATCGTCACCTGTCACCTGAACCCGTTGAGGGTTTGCCTGCCAGCGGTCGCAACGGCATTTGCCGGGGTAACAAGAGCCCATCAGTTGGCCTACTGTCACACAATTCTGGAACGCAACGCTCGGCGAAAGCTGGCCACGGTCTACAAGAATGATGCACAAACGCCAGAGGAGTGTCTGGATACATTTTTTCCGTTCGATCCGTATATGCTCAAAAAGTCAGGTAAGCGGATCGATTCAATCTTTCTCAAGTATGAGGCCAGCGAGGCCGAAGAGGATAACGGGATCAGCTCGCCAGAAATGCGCGGTCGTAAGCGTTGCGAATCCATGTCCGAAGATGTGGATGACTTTATACATGAGATTAAGCGGCTCAAGAATGGTGCCTCATCGGAGAATGGTGAAACGCATTTTTCTTACTCCTACGGAGTATCACCTGGGTTTCATAGCTGAAATCGAAAGCCACAATCATGAAACTAGCAAAATAATATGTTGTTCTTTACTAGAATATATTTATTCATATACCCTTGAAGGCACTAGTCAAGTGTAACTCTGGTTCAATCTCGCAATATCACTGCCTTGACTTTTCTCAGAAACTATTCTTCTCCCGTCGCATCGCTAATCGCGAATGGGAATTCATATGTGCTTGCATGTGTCCAGAGGTTCTGAAAGTAAGCGAGCAAATGGTACACCGGAATGGACGATCTCCCGTATGGATACGACGGTGCAGTTTTAAGCTAGTTTTGCTCGAAAACTTTTTCAGGCATCCCTCTTCCGGACAGGTCAGCATTATCCGCCGCGTTTCATGTGTCTTGAGGTGCGATTGAAGAACGGCCTTCAGAGTGAACGATTTTGGACATTTATCGCATTGGAATGGCCGCTCGCCTAAGGTGGAAAATAAAAGAGATTAAAGAATCTTGTGATAAAACCCACGCCGAATTATCCGGTCGCTGGCTTTGTCGGATCTTTTTAAACTTAGTACAGCGGCAACTACCCAAATTACAATTATCACTGTGGTGCCCGACTACCGATCATAGAAATACTATTAGTACAAAGAGCACAAGTATAGGACAACACACATCATGTAAACTATATAAATAAATACACGAGTAACCGACTGTACATAAGTGATTGTTATTCCCGGATTATTCCCGACCACCGAAACAGTGGACTTTCCTGGGGTTCCACAAATTGGCAACGGAGGACAGGATTTCTAGGACATTGGATTTTATCAAGGATTCTATATAAATACGAAACAATTGGTAAGATTTTTTTTCACAGCGGCAACTAAATGAATACGCATAAGTGAGGTTAATTCCGAAACATATCAATATAGTGCAATAGATATATTGCTATGGAGCGCTATTTTCCAAGAGACTAATTATTGATATAACGGACACATTTTTTTGTTGTGCTGCGAAATGAATGGAACACAAAAATTGTTTTGGTGCAGAGGCACGAGTGAAAAAAAAAGACGGGTGGGTAAGGTCGGGGACATAACCGGAGTGACGTAGGACTATACAACGGGGACAGCTTTTGTTAAATATATATTTTAAATAATTTGTTTTATTTTCTTCTCCTACGTGAATACCTACCTATCTACCTGAAAAATGGATTAGTTTACTGTTTACTCTTTATGAATATGTTGATGGTTCTGAAAAGAACCTTTGGTGTTGTGTTTTTGTTATCACTCGATATTCCCATCTTGTTCGGTTAAACCTTCCTGTTTAGCTATTGCGTTTGCCACTCGCCACAGCTTTCACAGTTGGAAAATTTCTTCCCATCCAGCTTGTGACATATTGTTCAGTAAATTACATTTAATGCGACGTGCCGGAGAAACACTTTGCCACTCACTGAAACTAATTGTTGCCTTGATGAGCGCCGAACCGAAGCTGCTCTGTTCTTGATGCGGGTTTTCTGATTGTCGTGAGCAGCTTTGCAAGCCAACTCGAGCACTCCGACGGCCGAAACTCTATAATCGCTGTTAGGTATACTGGTGCTCCGGCACCAATCCGTTCGGCCTAGTTACCCTTGCGGAGCAATTAGTGAATGCGACCAACAGGGAACTGGAGACCTGCACGGTTCGAGTGAGACTTTGCCTTTCCTTAACTTATCCTCCTTTGTTACGTCCACGATGCCGATGCCGTACAACCACACGGGTTTACGGTTTGAAAGAAAATAAGATATTTTTTTGGGGTCCGCGTGTTTTATACTCTAGCGGTACACACTCACAGGATAGAGACAAATCGGCAGACTCAGCCAGAGGGGCGAGTCCAACGAGACGAACGAATGAGCGTTAGAAGGGAGCGATGGCAAAAAAATACATTCATTATGATTTGTTCGCTCGTTGGATTCACATGCAGGCTAAAAAGGGTCCTTTTCAGGATCACAAAATTATCTTCAATCTAAAGAATTTATTGTTTTGTTATCACTCGATATCCCCATCTTGTTCGGCTGAACCTTCCTGTTTAGCTATTTGTTGCCACTCGCCACAGCTTTCACAGTTGAAAAATTTCCTCCCATCCAGCTTTGTGACATGTTGTACAGTAAATTACATTCAATGCGACGTGCCGAAGCGCCACTCAGTGTCGCATTGGAGGCGATTTTAACCTGTAATTGAACATTTGCGATGACAGTGGTACAGTGTCGACTTTCAATGTGGGGTCATAATTTGGATCTATATGTTTACAAAAATGTCCAACTAAATAAGTCGCATTACATGTCCGTCCAATTAGCTAAATGTCGAACTAATTGTAAATTACTGTACTTTCAATCTGGAAACAATTTAAGAATTGGTGAAAATTGAATAATCTGGAAAGTTCCCAACTATCAATAAGCTCAGAACAACTGCCAAATTCACATACTCATCAGATCCTGGCAAACAAATTATGAAAAAATCAATTTGTGTTTTTTTATTATTTTGGATAATGTTTTAGAAAGCATTGAACTGTATTTCGTAAACTCTTTTTTGGAAGGTTTAATGGCCCTGAAAAGCGCCTTGTTTTATGGAATGGTTCCAATTTAGAAAACTTAGTACTCGTGGTTTTGAAAAAAAAAACCTATTCGAACGCCCTCGATGCCGCCTTGTTCTGGATTTGCCACCAAAGCAGTTTGTATAAAGAACAAACTTTTTTCTTCTGCTACCTGATGCCGTTTTGCGATTGCGTTTGCCACTCGCCACTCGCTGCAACTGCCTGTTGTCTTGATGTCCACCGAACCGAATGTGTTCTGTTCCGAATGCGGGTTTTCTTATCGTCGCGAGCAGCTTTGCCAGCTAACTCGATCACTTCGGCGGCCGAAACTATATAACGCCGGCTAGGTGGACTGGTGCACTGGTACTAACGTTCTCGGCCTAGCTACCCTTGCGGGGAACTCCAGATCAACACGGTTCGAGCGAGATTTTGCCTTTCCCTTCACTTTTCCTCCTTTACCATGTCCAGACATGGCTGCTTGGGTTGGTTTGTTGATGTGTTGTGATGCGAACCGATGTGGTGTACGGTTTGGATGAGAATGATCCTTACGGCAGCGGAGCGGGGATTTTTAAGCTGACTGGCTGGCTCGAGAATTACGCATGTGTGAGACTGCGACCAATGTTTCGTTCATTTTTTTCTTTTTCCTTTCCAATCGTGCTTCATTCTATTTCGCTGCTGCTCTGGTTGCCCGTTTTGGTCGGTACGATTCGAGGAGCACAAAATGGACCAATCAAAAATGGGCACATAGTGCATTTTGACAATGCTTGATATTTCACAATTATTCAATTATTTATCTCAAGAAAAATGAAATGTTATTTGTTATGATAGATGCGTAGATATATTTCCTATCAATTGATGCAAAAACTTTTGCGATCTATTGAGAAATGCTCGAGTTATAAGCGTTCCAAATCTTGCATTTTTTCCTACTTGTTCAGTGCCTAGATTTCCATTTCACCCCCTATATCTTCCGGTTAGACGTAGTCCTACGTCAAAAGGCTGGTGCAAATGCACAGCAACAAAAAAAATAATAAAGAAGAAGGAAGCATATGGCGCAAATGCGCAGAGAAGAAAGGGCCGGGGCAAATGCTCAATGCCTGGGAAAAATTTAGCGCAAATGCGCAGTATACGAGAACTGGCACAAATGTGCAGCAGGATAAAGTAAGGTGCAAATGCACAATAAATGAAAAGGTTGGCGTAAATGCACAACGTATACAAATTTAAGTGTGATGCAACAACGGAGACATAAAATGTATTTTTTTTAGATTGACATTGAAATCCATTTATTGGTTAACCATCGGAAAAATACTGTGAAAACATAGAAAAAATCTGAAAAAGAAACCTAACTTAAAACTAATATTTGATTATTATTACAGATATTCGACTAACAACCGGTAATCGGAGACAGAACAGATAGCATTCTGGAAAAAACTTATGCAAGGATTGAAAAGCCTGAGTATGGATAAATTTGATATTCCGAGCTTCAAATTCAAATTACTTCCTCCGAGTGAAGTAAGAGATGAATGGTTGCGATACAAACGACACTTTGAGTACCTAGCATTGGCGAATGGAGTCACAAATAAAACCCGTCTCAAAAATATTTTTCTCGCCCGTGCGGGACCAGATGTTCAGGATGTTTTTAGTAGTATTCCTGGAGCTGACGTGGAAGAGCGTATGGGAATTGATCCGTTTAAAGTAGCTATAGACAAGTTTGACGAATGCTTCTGTCCGAAGCAACATGAAGCATACAAAAGATTTCAGTTCTGGTCCCTCAAGGTACAAGAAAAAGAGGCGCTTGACAAATTTCTGCTGCGAGCAATGGAGATGGCCAGCAAATGCAATTTCGGTTCCAATAAGCAAGAAGCTCAAGAAATCTGCGTGGTGGATAAAGTAATTCTGATGTCTCCTCCGGATCTACGAGAAAAGTTTCTACAGCGGGAGAAACTGACGCTGGATGATGTCGCGAAAATAGTTAATTCACACGAATCCATTCGTTACCAAGCCACACAAATGTCAACTGTAAATGATCCACAACGTGCTGGTTCAAGTTATATAAACAGGATTCAACAGACAATGAAAAAGGTAGAGTGCATTCGCTGTGGTCGAGCAGGCCATTTTGGGTCCGACTTTAGCTGCCCTGCCCGTAACAAATCATGCGATAAGTGCGGTAAGCTCGGACATTTTGCCAACAGCTGTCGATCTCGACAACAAAAGCAAGGTCAGAATCGCTACTCAACGAAGCGAGGAGCCGACAATGCCGAGATGCACTTGGAGAGAAGGAATAAACGATATCAACAGGTTCGATTAATTGAAAACGATGAACAAGGTAATGAATCGAATGTCATATTTAATATTGGAGACGGTGATGAATTTTTGTGGGTGACGATCGGTGGAGTCCTTCTTCAAGTACTTATTGATTCGGGATGTCAGAAAAACGTTATAGATGATTTATCATGGGATAGAATGAAAAATCAAGCTATAGAAATAAAAAATCGTCGAACATATTCAGATCAAAGTTTCCGAGCATACGGACAGTCGTCCAAGCCACTGGTGGTTAAAGAAGTTTTCGAAGCTAGAATAGAGGTCCAAGACCACGATAAGTAAGTCTTTAGTGATGCCACATTTTACGTTATTGAAGGTGGTAATCAACCCCTCTTGGGACGTACCACAGCCAAGGAACTGGGGGTGCTGACGTTAGGATTGTCCAGCGCTTCCGCACCAAATGTTTTTGCATTACAAGCAGAGCGGAAACATCCGTTCCCAAAGATGAAGGGTATAAAGCTGAAGATTCCAATCGACGAAACAGTCCCTCCGGTGTCCCAACACGCGCGGCGGCCACCATTGGCACTTCTAGGAAAAATCAAAGAGAAATTGGATTTGTTGCTGATGTGCGTAGATATGCGAAGGGCAAATCTCGCAATTAAACGAGAAGGACATCTAATGCCAACATTCGACGATTTTCTGCCACGGTTGACGAAGGCACGATTCTTTACACGTTTGGACATAAAGGAAGCGTTCCATCAAGTGGAGCTTCACGAATCCTGTAGGTATATCACAACATTCATCAGTCACGTTGGTGTCTTCAGGTATAAGCGTCTCATGTTCGGGGTGTCTTGTGCACCCGAAATGTTCCAGAAAGTATTGGAACAGATCCTGTCGAAATGTAAAAATATTATCATTTATATTGATGACATTCTGGTCTTCGGCGAAGATGCAAAAGATCATGATCGAGCGCTCGAACAAGTGATGGAGGCTCTCAATTCAAAAGGTGTGCTTTTGAACCATCAAAAATGTGTATTTAAAATGGAACAACTAGTTTTTCTTGGACATCATATCTCAGCAAGAGGTATACGACCAGCAGAAGAAAAGACGTCAGCAATTGATTCATTTCGACCTCCGAGAACGCCTGAGGAGTTAAGAAGCTTTTTAGGCCTGGTGACCCATGTTGGGAAATTCCTTCCTGATCTTGCAACCATCTGCGCTCCTCTCTGGCTGCTTACACATAAAGGAATACCGTTCCAGTGGACGTCTGAACATGACAATGCATTTCTGAAACTTAAAGAAATGGTATCAAAAGCAACGGCACTACAATACTTCGACAATTCCTTACGAACACGTGTAATAGCAGACGCTTCTCCGGTCGGTTTAGGAGCGGTTTTAGTCCAATTTGGAAATATGCATCATGATAACGATCGACGTGTGATCTGCTATGCGAGCTTGAGTCCGACAGAGCGTAGATACTGCCAGACAGAGAAAGAGGCCCTGGCTCTCGTCTGGGCAGTCGAACGATTCTCGACTTATTTAATAGGTAGGAAGTTCGAGCTAGAGACGGACCACAAACCGCTTGAAGCCATCTTCGCAACGACGTCTCGGCCATGTGCAAGAATCGAAAGATGGGTTTTAAGGTTGCAAGGCTTTACATTCGAAGTCAAGTATCGCAAGGGTTGCAAAAACATTGCAGATTCCTTCTCACGACTCTCCGGAAATCGAGAGGATGGCGATTTTGGACATTAGGAAAGAGGTGGGACATCATCATCATTATTTTGATAACGATAGTCAATTTCTTATTCTCGCTATAATGGTACTCCAAGTATCGCACTCCCTTTCTGCGAATCCATTTCAATCACATTAACCATGTTTATCAAAAAACGATTCAACGTAGCTTCAGGAGTTACCAACAAAACCTACAAAGAAACTTCAAGCGGAACCCTAAGTCGTTCTGGAAGTATATAAGGAGTCAACGCCAAGAAGACGGACTACCGACTACCATGTCATTCGGCGCCGAAACAAGCTCGGAAAAGGACGATATTTGAAGGATGTTCGCTAATAAATTTTCAAGTGTGTTCGTCGATCGTGCACTGCCAGCTGAGCAAGTTGCTGCAGCCATCACAAATATTCCTACTCTCGAGTCTTCGTTGAGCCGGTTCGACATTAGCGCTGAACAGATCATGGCAGCTGTTTCGCGAATGAAAACGTCCATTAATCCGGGTCCAGACGGAATACCATCGCTCTTCCTGAAAAAATGCATCTTCAGTTTGTTGACACCGCTGCAACACGTCTTCCAGCTTTCTCTAGCAACTGGTCGTTTTCCAAAGCTATGGAAGTCCGCCACGATATTCCCGATCCACAAAAAAGGCGATAAGCGGAATATTGATAACTACAGAGGGATTTCAAGCCTTTTTGTCAAAACTGTTTGAATTGATTGTTATGGATCCAGTGTTCTCGTTTTTCAAGCACTATATTAGTTGGGATCAACATGGATTTATGCCCGGACGATCAACGACTACAAACTTGCTGTCTTTTTGTAATTACGTCGTCGACAGCATGGTCGAAAGGTCCCAAACCGACGTTATATATACCGATCTAACAGCCGCCTTCGACAAAATTCATCACGACATCGCTATAGCCAAGTTGGCAAAGCTAGGCGTCACTGGAACTTTACTAAGTTGGTTCGAATCCTACCTCAAAGGACGCCGATTAACTGTTTCAGTTGGAGACAACAGCTCGGAGCCGTTCGGAGCAACTTCTGGGATACCACAAGGAAGCCACTTGGGTCCTCTAGTTTTCCTGGTTTACTTTAACGACATTTTTTTGGTGCTAGAGGGACCCCGAGCTTCATTCGCCGACGATTTGAAGATATTGTTTCGGATCCGTTCAACCACCGATGCTATCTTTCTCCAACGGCAGTTGGATACATTCGCTTCTTGGTGTTCTGTCAATTGTATGTCAATCAACCCTTCCAAGTGTACGACGGTTACTTTCGGTAGGAAGAAGGAGCTAATTATGCACAACTATACCATATCTGGTGTCAAAATTGAACGGAGAACGGAGATTAAAGATCTTGGAGTGGTTCTAGATTCAAAATTGGAATTTAAGCAACACGTTTCACACATCGTTGGAAAGGCATCAAGAAATTTGGGTTTCATCTTTAGAGTCTCCAAAAGTTTCACCGATGTCTACTGTCTCAAATCGTTGTATTGCGCTCTGGTTCGTCCAACCCTGGAGTATGGAAGCGTCATATGGAATCCGTGCTTTCAGAACGGGGCGACGCGAATCGAATCAGTGCAACGACGGTTTGTTAGATACGCTCTCCGACTGTTGCCTTGGCGTGATCCGCTACGGCTTCCAAGCTACGACAGTCGCAGCTTGCTGATCCATCTGGACTCTCTACATACCAGACGAAATCTAGCGAGATCATTGTTTATTGCTGATCTCATAACCAACCACATCGATTGCCCGCAACTCCTGGAAAAACTGAACTTCAATGTTCCTCCACGACGTCTGAGAAATACACCGTTCATGCGAATGTTACCTCAGCGATCGAACTACGGCATGCATTCCGGAATAACGGGACTACAGCGCACCTTCAATACGATTGCTCCCGTGTTTGATCTAAATTCCTCCAGAAGCATGTTGAAGCAGCGATTCTTAAGTTTAATTAGGTTAAGTTGAAATCATTGGGACCTTGGAGGTCTGTTGATATAAACAATAAAGAAGTGGAAATTATGCGGCAAATAACGGCTGATGAGACTATATCACGATTGCATAAGATCTTCACACGGTTGGGTTTTCCCGTCACCATAACTTTGGATAATGCACGTCAATTCGTAAGCTCGAAGTTTGAAAATTATTGCAAGGAACATGGAATTTCTCTGAATCATTCTACACCATATTGGTCGCAAGAGAATGGTTTGGTAGAACGCCAAAATCGTTCTTTATTGAAACGACTTCAGATTAGCCACGCGCTAGGACGAAATTGGAAGACTGATCTGATGGATTATATGATGATGTATTATACGTCACCTCATTCTGTAACCGGGCAAACCCCCACGGAATTATGTTTCAGTAGAACAATACGTTCAAAGATTCCATCACTACACGACATCGAATCAACTGCACCGACTAACGAGACAACGGATAGAGATCGAATTTCAAAACAAACAGGGAAAGAGAAGGAGGATCAAAGACGTCATGCTAAATGTTCTGAAATACAAGCGGGGGATAAAGTGCTAATGAAGAATTTATTACCCGGAAATAAATTAACAACAGTATTTGGCACTGATGAATATGAAGTTGTTAGTAAAGAAGGAGCTAGAGTCTCAATCAAAGATAAAAAGACGAACAAGACGTACCAACGGAACGTGGCACACCTGAAGCACGTGATGGATAGAAGTGGGATAACAGATAATGGAACACCGGATAACGGATCTGAGCAGAGAGAACTTGAAGATCAGCCCCCGATCGTTGCCGAACCATCGGTAAAATCACTAATTGCTTCTGAACATTCTAGAACGCGTCGAGAAGTAAAAATCCCATCAAAGTTCAAGGACTACGTCATCGTTGATTAGATTATCAATTTATTAGAGAAAACCAGATGTGGTGCCCGACTACCGATCATAGAAATACTATTAGTACAAAGAGCACAAGTATAGGACAACACACATCATGTAAACTATGGTAGGACAAATGAGAAAAAGCCATTCAATAAATACACGAGTAACCGACTGTACATAAGTGATTGTTATTCCCGGATTATTCCCGACCACCGAAACAGTGGACTTCCCTGGGGTTCCACAATCACTATTGTATGATCAAACGTATTATGATTAGTTTTGTATGAGGGCGTATTTCTAATCAATAACCTTTAGAAAAAGCATAGCTGTAAGGATTTATGTCTGGTTCAAACAAGATGTTCGACAAAGTTGATAGAAAGTCGATGAATTTGCTAGATATAATTACATATTGAATACAATTGGAAACATTTACCTTATGTTTTTCTCATTTTATCCTTATTCGATTTTGAATTTATTTTTATTATATTAAGAACTACATTTTGAATGAATGAATGTGAATGTAAATATTGATTCTTGAAACATCATGCAATTACAATACAGTGCGAGAACCTAGCTTTTTGATAAGGTTTTCTAACAGGAATGCGTTTTGAATGTCTATAACATTTCAAAATCTGCCACCACTGTTCCAAATTCCAAGAGTGTCATGCGGAAGTGATCAATAAAAATTGTTAACACCTTTCATAAATTACGGTATGTTTATAAATATATCGAAGAACTATTCGATTGTCGTATTCCATTTGCGTTGATTTCACGTTGAAATATTGTTTTTCACAAAGAGATAGAGGCGATTAATTTTTCGTCTTGAGTCATATTGAAATGTTATGTTACGTCACTTATTTTTTCCAGAATCAAAAATTACGCGAACTATCGAAAGGCAAACAATACGCAGAATTAACTCTTCCGGTCGTATGTCTTCATACGTCTAGTCTAGTGAACCTGTTCATGAATTAAAACGGAGCGTCTATGAATAAAATATAACGGTACTCGGTTTAAAGATCATTAGCGTAAAAAATAAGAGAATTACACTGTAGTCGCTTCTTACGCGGGGAATACGTGCCGCGTGAAAAAAAAACCATAATACAATACAAACATATTTCCGGAAAAGTCATATAGCCCCGTAAATTTTGAAATCCGCGTGAAATAAACTGCATAAATTCCGAATTCCATGTTAAAATAAACCCCGTGAATCCCCAATACCGCGTAAAAAATCAATTGTTTTATGAAGATATTGAAATAAATTTCACACTGACTGATTATCACGAAAACCATATAAGTAAAGCAGTCAACAAAATAAGCTCTGTACGCTTCATATTGAAATTTATGACTCTGCTCTTTATACTAATTCGTACTGATATTATTTCTGAACATTTCCACTGATTTATTGCACTGCTTTGTCGTTTCATGTAAAAGATCAGTTCATTTTTATTGAGCGCAAATGTAAGGGGTGGAATGGACATGTCTGCTTGGGACAGTATGAACAGGTATTTTTTCAACATAACCTATAAATACAGTTGTCAAAATTTGTAAACATAGTTGGAAATAGCGAGATATGGAATCATGGTACGGAATTATACCAGAACATCCGATCGTAAAAAGTGGAAACAGACCAGCTTGAACGCGGCCATCGAAACAGTGAAGAGTGGTGTGATGAAGAGAGTAGAATGGTCAGGTGTAACATGCAGCCTTAGTGCATTGTGTCCCACGAGAAACTCTTAAATGAGGGCCTTAGAATGCAAGGGGTGTAAGTGACTTGATCGATTTCTCTTCATCAACTTTTTCTTTAGTTAATAACTCAACTGCAAAAAAGTTCCAATTTAAGTTCGCTATAGAATCCGATAGATGAGGTTCTGACCTATCTTCCACATTGTCAAATACAACTGGGAATGTATTTGCAGCTAAGTTATGACCAGAAGAGAGAGTCGATGTAGAGAAATCGATCAAATCACTTACACCCCTTTCATTCTAAGCCCCTCAAATGTTATTTACATTGCGCAGATCCTTTGCAACTCCAGCTGCTCGGATCATTTGGTAATGTTCTTACGACGGAGCAAGAGAACGAGCTTGTAGATTATATCCTCGCTATGGAACAAAGGTTTTACGGTGTTACGACAAGAGAGATCTGGAAGCCGGCGTATGATTTGGTCGAAAGAAATGATATGTCTCCCCCTCCCAATAGCCAAAAGCAATTAACTGGAATGAATTAGATGGCTGGTTTTTGAAAGCGCCACCCACATCAAAAGCAACCTCCGCCGCCAAGGCACAAGGATTCAATCGCGTTGCAGTCAGGAAATTCTACGATTTACTGGAGTACGTACAGCAGAAATACAATATTACACCAGTAAGGCAATACAACGTCGATGAGACATCAGTAATTCCAGTAACTATCTTTAATCAATAGGAAAAGCAAGTAAACTAAACATTATTGTCTTCGTTCAACAGGTGCAGACCAAAAATTCCAAAAACCTAACAAAAAAAAAGTAATTTTCCACTTAAATCTTTTTTAAAGCATATTCCTGCAATGTACATCGATCAATAAGGTTTCAAATCGTGAGGTTGTAGCATGTAGCATCATTAGATAGGTGCAATATGATCCCCCTAAAAATGAAACGTCCTAAATCATGTAGGAACATTTATAAATTATGCTACATGTTACAACCTCGCGATTTGAAACCTTATTGATTACTGTACATTACAGGAATATGCTTCAACCCTTTCGTTACGAGCGTCGTCTATAGACGACATCCGCGCGACGTCCTGTGTGTACGAGTGTCGTCTACAGACGACATCCGCGCGACGAGCTGTGTGTACGAGCGTCGTCTTTAGACGACATGAAAATCATACTGTTCTTCGATCACACCAGCGCGATGTGCATACTTTTCGGCGCAGTGCTCAGTACAGGGGTAGCACTTCGGCGGAGCACACTGCCGTAATGAAAGGGTTGAAAAGGATTTGTAGAAAATTTACACTTTTAAAAATGTGTTCCATTTCCCTCGATCGAAAGTACTACGGGACAAAATGAGTCACCATGCGGGGCAATATGACGATGTTAGTTGATTCAGTCATGTCTTCTAATTGCATGAAACGTCGAGATCTACTGTCGTCATCGAAATTTTTTTTTGTCATAAATTGACTCTCTGGGACTGGCCGTTTTTTTGGAGCACAAGGTAAAACGTATGATTTAGGGTGTCAATGAAAATCGCCATCTCAATTTTTTATACGCGACCTCTTGCGTAATGTTGATTTGCGTGATAAAATATCGTATGCAAAATATTGGCTCTATCACACTTCATTTTTTAGTGCGAAAGCTTCACTCGACGCCATTGTTCTATAGTACCGTAACTCCTCCTAAATCTCAACTCTGCGCACTTTCGTCTTTTTTAGACTAAATACACCAACTATTGATTGTGCGTATTAAAACTGTTGAATAGTTAAATTGTTCTTCTATCTTGGTTATCACCCGATGATTCATCGAAAAAAATTGAGTTGTATAGAAAAAAAAATACTAAAGTCAAATCCGACACAAATTTTTGTACCTGTTAGCATCAACGCTAAAGCGCAACAAATTCTTTCTTCTCCCCAATTTCATGAAAAAAGTATTGCAGATCCGTAAGTATTATAGTAAGTAATTAAGTGTTTTGTATATGAATGGGACTTATTTGAAGTGATTCAAATAAATAAATTTTCAGAAAAAGAGGATTTATGATACGTAGAATTAGGCTCTTAATGTTTTGTTTATGTTCCTGATTCTGCGCAGGATGAAACAAGGATGACTCTGAGAAAAGAATATGCATTACTCCCGTCAGCAGCTTCTCAAGGGCATGGAGTTGACAAGAAAAACTGTTTCAAAACGTCGAGCAGCAAAATATTAGGCTGTCAAAAAAGTCCTGCGGTATTTCCGCGAGGTGTCGTTGTAAGCGCGTAGTTCTAATTGTATTCATTGTATCGAGTTATACTATAGCTTGTTGGAAAGGTATTTTTACGCGCTATAATATAGACAGTGTTTTATTTGGTTAAGTCGTTCGTGAGTTATAGTGTCGCAAATATGGAGCAAAATAAAGAGAAAATCCGACATATTTTACAGTACTACTATGACAAAGGCAAAAATGCATCTCAAGCTGCCAATAAAATTTGTGCAGTTTATGGACCCGATACAGTTTCCATTTCCACCGCACAACGATGGGTTCAACGTTTTCGTTCTGGTGTAGAGGTCGTCGAAGATGCGCCACGCTCCGGAAGGCCTGTCGTCGAAAATTGCGACAAAATCGCTGAATTAGCCGAGAAAGACCGGCATAGTAGCAGCCGTAGCAACAGCCAAGAGCTAGGGATAAGTCATCAAACCGTTATTAACCATTTGAAGAAGCTTGGATTCACAAAGAAGCTCGATGTATGGGTGCCACACACGTTGACGCAAAAAACATCTTTGACCGTATCGACGCATTGAATCGCTGCTGAATCGCAACTAAATCGACCCGTTTCTGAAGCGGATGGTGACTGGCGATGAAAAGTGGGTCACTTACGACAACGTGAAGCGCAAACGGTCGTGGTCGAAGCCCGCTGAAGCTGCTCAGACGGTGGCCAAGCCCTCATTAACGGCCAGGAAGGTTCTGCTGTGTGTTTGGTGGGATTGTCAAGGAATAATCTATTATGAGCTGCTTCCCTATGGAAAAACGCTCAATTCGGACCTGTACTGCCAACAACTGGACCGCTTGAAGGTAGCTCTCATGAAGAAGAGGCCATCTTTGATAAACAGAGGCCGCATTGTCTTCCATCAGGACAACGCCAGGCCACACACTTCTTGGTGACGCGCCAGAAGCTCCGGGAGCTCGGATGGGAGGTTCTTTTGCATCCGCCGTATAGTCCGGACCTTGCACCAAGTGACTACCACCTGTTTTTGTCCATGGCGAACGAGCTAGGTAGTCAGAAGTTAGCCACAAAAGAGGCCTGTGAAAATTGGCTATCCGAGTTTTTTGCCAATAAGGAAGCGAGCTTCTATGACAGGGGTGTTATGAAGTTGGCATCTCGTTGGGAACAAGTCATCGAACAAAACGGCGCATATTTGACTTAAAACAGATGATTGTAACTAATTTTATGAACAAATGAAAATTAAAAAGAAATACCGCAGGACTTTTTTGACAGACTAATATTAAGGAATCCCGAAAAGTGCTCTCCGCGCACAACTGAAATTGTATGGTAAGGAGAAACGCTACGGGAAACACTCAGTTTTGAGAAAGGAAGGTGAAGAAAACATCGTCTACGCATCCAGAGCCGGGCTTCCGTCTGATACGAAACGTTTGAGGCGAACCATTAGGAGAGAGAACCCATTTAAGGGAGGTGTTACAGGATGCAAGTTGCTGAACTTTTGTAGGTTTGGAAGAATTTCTCAAAGTAGCTCAACTAAAACGGTTCGAAAAAGACTTTCTGAATACGACTTGGCCCGGTCCTGTAAGCGAAACATATCTGTTATACCAGATTTAAACCACCATTAGAAATAATGGAAGAAGTATTAATAGTCATTCTATTACCTTTTCAAGATCAACGTCATCGTAATGACTCGGCATTTAGTAATGTACAGTGTCAAGTTAAATCAAGTTTACTGAAACACGATACACATTCGACACCCGACGCTGAAAAAACTCGCAGCTACGGTAGATTTCGCCAACGTGAACAAACAGATAAGTGACAACAAAAATCGGTCACACGATATAAGAGTTAAAGTTACGGTTAGCAGCCTTCGTATGTACAAAGTTTTAAATGAATTGACGAGATTCGGGGTAGCGACCGCTGATAAGACTAAACAATTAACTATACCTGTATGAGTTCGAATATGTCTCCGTAAGTCCACCGGTTTCTTGAATACTTTATCGCAACCTCTACAGCTGTATTTTTTCTTCCCATCCTCGATGGACTCTGAGAACAGATCAAATGGCACCCCGTGAAGCTCTGAGTTCACATTTGTAGCATCGGGCCGTCGTTGGTTACCCTTTTTGAGCGAGCGCTTAGGTTGATCGATAATCTCTTCCTGCAGAGAGCCATCATTCGTTAGCTCATCGATGTACTGATACAGCGATTTCCCTTGAACGGCAGTTTCATCACCTTGTTCGACTATGGCATGTGTGACGGTCGTTACGTCATGGAAATCTATCAGGCTCTGGCCATTTATTTCAATGTTCGCCAACACTTGGTTCGCCTCCAGCTGGACTGGAATTTCGTACAACTGATTGTCAATGCTTACGATACAGTTCGCCAAATTGCTGACATCCACAATGCTCACGTTCGGTGGTAAATTGTTCAGATCGATCAGAGTTTCCTCAGGCTGAGGGTCGACAAACATTTCATTTGTTTGTGATTGATTTTCCCGAAGGTCATTGACCTTTGTGTTCTCCTCAACGATTCCTTCCTTCTCCGGATGGGATGATTTGATATGGCTTTTGCAGTTCTGAAACCATTTGAAAACCCTCTGGCAGTGGGGACAGCTAAAGCTCTGATCCGGATTGTCGTGAAGTTTGGAGTGCCGACGAAGACTTGATTGCAGGCTGAAACTGGCAGGACACTGGCCGCATTTATAGTGAAGCGTGGTGTTCTGATTGTGACTGTTCCGATGAACTTTTAGAGTGTGGCTAGTGCTAAAGGTTTTGTTGCAGATTTCGCATCTGTTTCCCTTGATACCATAATGGGAGTTCAAATGCTGCTTCAGGTGACTCGATTTTTTGAATGCGGCGGGGCAGATCTTACAATCATGAGGTCGCTCATCATTCGATCCTTGCAAATGTTCGTGGGTTCTGCTGGTGACCACCGGTTGAACGATATCGTCGTGGGCGTCGAGGGATGTGTGGCTGTGAAAATTAAGAATAAGAGAAAACATTGGTTGAAATTGATCTTCCCATTTCTTCAGATTACTCTTCAACACAAAGGGCCCTATTATAGAAATCGAATCGAGGATTCGATACAATCACTATCACTATCACACCGAGTAAAATCTGGAATTATAGAAATCGAGGAAAATAGCTCGATTCGTTACTCTGCTCGAATGTCAGTGGCAGTAATGAAATATTTTGAAACGAGTTTGAAATGTTTCACAAAGCACTATAGAAAGGATGCCAAATCTTTTTTTGAGACATCGGCTATGAAAATTATAAATATCTATATTTCCAAAAGTGTTAATATGGTTATGTTTTGGAGAAAACTGATATTCCCTTTACGAATAAAGCTTGATGGGTGTAATGCATGCATGTGTAATAAAAACGACTTGCTGTACAAAAAATATAATTATTAGAAAATGACCTTTCACAACTGCAATCGATGGAATTCCGTAAGGAGTCACGCATGAATTCCATTTTTTTTTTAGCAAAACAATTTTTTTTCATATAATTTTTTTTAGCGTCGATTTCTCGTTGTAGCGGCGTCAATAGCTTTATTGTATTGGACCACCACCTGTGGCCCTAAATTTTAGCTTGTTGTGTGCTACCTTTCACCTCATGTCAATCCAAATCTGTAATTTAAAAAAAATCATTATTGTTTTGCAAGACATTTCAGCTTTAGCATATGGTATAGAAAGTTTGGTATAGTATAGCAATAAAAAGAAAATTACTGACAAAAGTAACACGTACTAATATACGCTAGCAGGAATAAGCAATTTTTAGGTAGGGAATACGGTTGATAGTAATTCAAAGAATATGATAAAATTTACTTATGAAGTTGTATGTATCGTAGAAGAAACACTTACTTTCTGGCATTCTGAACCAAGACGCATTGATAGTCTCAGCGCATTAAGCTTCTCACTGAATTCCTCCCACGTTTCCTTAACCGGGATTCTATTTGAACTGCCTCCACAAATACCTCGAGCAATGTTTACATTCGCTTTCATTGGTTCAACGAGTCGTACTGGTGGGGATTTGTCTGTCCACTCATTTTCAGCCACTGAAATATGCGGTGGAAGTAAATTCTGCATTGTAATTTACAACATGATTAATATAAATAATGATGGATTGAACACTTACCTTGTATAGACTATTCTGGCAGCACCGTAAAACAAATACTGATCAAAACAAACGAACATGTGTTGAAAATTGCATATATTTAAGCGTTTCTGAAATGTTTCCCAAAGGAAAGTATCAGTGACGCAAACCAAAACAAAATAATTCTCTGAAGATATGCAAAAAGCGAACCAAACAACTCGAAAATTTCTGACGCTTGCATCGATAGCTATCACTCGCTCGGTGCTATCGAATTGCTCGATTTCTATAATAGTAAAATAGAGCTAACGAGCAAAATTCTTATCGCCTCGATTTCTATAATAGGGCCCAAAGTCAGAAATTCCACAGAATGGATCTGGACCAGTGAAGAGTGAGCTTGAACCACATATTGCAAATTCATCTGCTTGTTCATTTCCTTCTATACCACAATGGCTAGGAATCCAGTATAGTTGTACCAAGCTTATCTGACATAGTTGCCGCAAATGCATTTCCAGACTATTTTTGTAGAGTACGTGGAAACATTTACGCTTTGAAGTACCGCTTGACTGTCTGGTAATATGCAGATGTTAGAATGTATATATTTGCCTTTGAGGCAAGCATTTGATACATTCTATTATTGCAGCTATTCCGATAAGGCGGTCCGATAAATACTTAGCCTGATGGTGTCAGTATCGCAAGAGAGATTACTTATCGTTTAGTACATTCTCGTAAACGGAAACTGTCGGAATTTCAGCAGAATCGAACTCGTAGTTTTGTTATGACCGTGTGTGGAAGCGGGCGTGTCCGCGGATCTAGAAAAATGGAAATTCTACGAACTGCTGCGTCTTTTTTTGTTTCCAATCTTGAAAAAATCACTCGCCGCCTCGGAGGCCTACTTTGCAGACCTCGAGAAAACGTATTTCTCAGATGGATTAGAGAAATTGGAACATCACTGGGTCAAGTGTATCGAGCTAAAAGGAGACTATGTTGAGAAATAAATCGCCACTTTTCCAAAATTTTATTTTTTTGTAGGCTAAGTACTTATCGGACTGCCCTCGTATATACAATTTCGTCCGTTTGTACATCCAAGGTCGCAAGCATGCGCAATGTCTTCTGATTTTGATTGTGACCCTGACATGAGCGCGAAATGTGAACGTGATTTTCAGTGGACAATAAAATAGAAAGCGGAAGTCATAAAAAGAAGCAAGAGTCAATGGGATGGTGTACAAAAATAGGGGGGAGGAAAGTTCCAGCTGTGACATTACTCAAACGATTTGAGAGGCAAATCACCTCTCGGCAACCCCAAGCTGAGAACTGAAATTGTCCTTGTAATACAACATATTTCGTCGTCTCCGGTACAAGTATTCCACTTTACTATCGTCGAGATAACTACCAGAAACTACGTGAGAAAACAACAACCAAAAAATCAACTTCAAGTTTTCGTAGTTCATTCAGTTTTCTCACTCGAAAGATTTGAAGACATGGCGGACGTCAACAGTAGTACTTTTCGGTTTCTGCAATCGACTGAGTCTCGCTGCCAATCCTGCATATCCAGATGAAAATGTAATAGGAAAAAAATCGAGGACATCAGGAAGTTGAAATCCTATATTCCGGATGAGGATTATATAAAACAGAAGCCCGGGATGAACATGGCCAATAATGCAATTCAGGTAACAAGGTTCAGGTTGTGAATTGTCCGATAAAACCATTTAAAAGTTTGTTTGCCATTACATTTAGTTCATTTAATGAATATACAATATTCACATCCCTCTCTGCAGTTGTAAAAAAATTATAGGATGTTGTGTTCAAGACACGACCGCATTGTTGACGTAGAACCACGCTGTAGTTTAATTCAAGTCGCTTGTTAATAACTGCGGATATTATTTTATAATGCTACGAAATTTTTGAAATAACCATTCCACCAGTTTGGTCACCTGTATTTTTTATTGTAGAATCATTTGACGATAATTGTTTGATGATTCATTCTTGTGCTCGCAGAATAATACATGCTTGAGATAAGCGCAGCTGTCATCCTTAGCGGAGGAAGTTTTGCTAGTGGCAAGCGATACCAAATCACATAAAAAATTTCAGAACGACATTTATTTTCTTGGTGACTAAATAAACTAAATAAACTCTATCTGTTAATCTCAACAACCTCGAAAAGAGTAGCACTGCTTCATTTCGATCAAGATTAGCGCAAATGGAATCCTAGTTGAAGGCAATTTTGCGACTGGCACGCGAACACAAATAAATTAATAACTTATTATAACTTATTGCATAACTTGGTATTCAACAAATATTTTTTTGGTGCCCAACCTTAACACCTGCTTCTCCATAGCGTCAGTTCAATGGATTGATGCAATGTCAAAGGCATCAACGGAGCCTTTATGATGACAGAAAACAAACAATGTCAACTGCTTGGAAAATGGCTGAATATTTGCCTCAGCACAGATTCACTACTAATACCATAGCGCAAATATTTCCCTACCGCTATCTCCCTTCCTTGTTTGTATTTATCATTACGGCTGCATAATTTGCAACACCAAACAATCGTCAATTATAGCATAAAAAATTAGGCGATTCTTGCATCGTTACAGGGCCAATGCACACGGGAGCAGATACAAATGGAGTTTTAACGTAGCGAAGATGCACTATTTTACGTACGGGTTATGAAGCACGAACGTACGCACACAAATATCCATATATCGATGGCTTGAAGCAACTAAATACACACACTTATCTCTGTTTCGCGCTTTTGGAGAGTTTTCCTACGTCATGCGAAACCAAATCACTGACAAAATTCCAGTCTTTATCAAAATCTTAATCGAGACTGAAAGTTCCTTTCAGTCTTTCTTTCCTTGCTTGTTGAATTAGAGAGACTTTCCACTTCTTCAGTTCATTCGTCTCTAACCTTCAAAAAGGCCCTTGTAAAACTTTACTTTATCCATAATATTACTCCTCCACCCCCATTTGCTTTGAGAGAGGCATTCGATTCCTCGCCGTCCAGCTCGCTCAACAACGATGTTGTACAGTCGATTTCCTCACGAAGAATGTAGGATCGCCAAAATCCGTTCGTGGCAAAAATAGTTTTTAACGTTAACTTTATTTCATGAAAACGTGACCTGTTTTCTGATTTGGCACCCTTAATGAAAGACGTAGTTCTACGTCAAAAAGCGACAAAACTATTTTATGAAAACGTGACATGTTTTTTGATTTTGGCTCCCTTATTGAAGGGCGTTGTTTTGACGTAGGAATAGTTGGCCCATGTGAAATGCAGGAGGCTAAATTTATCACAAACTGTGGAAAATCTTCATTCGTAGGAGTACATTGAAAAATGGAAATTTTGAGTCTAGTCTAGGAGAAAGATAACAGTATTATAGTAAAGTCCATTTCGGAATTGCCAGAGTGGCATTAGTGAAAAAAAAACATCCTATTCATATAGATTACAGGAATTATAATTAATGAGATAACAAAGTTGGAACATATAATCTGAACCAGTTGCAAATCGTCATGTATTTTCGGAAAAGGAAAACAAATTTATAAAACTTAAGGAATTCGTGAAGCTTACCGATTATATTTTGTGTTTGGCTGGTAGTAGCGCATCAGTTAAAAGATTTTTCAACGATGAACAACATTTGGACAACAGAAAAGGCACGACATAAACGCTATGAAATGTCTTTATACCATGAGTACCTCACCCATGACTTGCACCCTTCACCAGGCATCTCCAACCAAGTTTGCTTCCCATACTTTTGCAATTCCTCTGTCATTTTTGATCTGTCCATGCGACAAAAAAATCCATGGAATCCCAGATCATCTACGCTCAGATCTGATAAAATGTTCTTTACTGACGGTTCATTCATAAACGGGTCCACTGGCTTTGGCATCTTCAATGAAAATTCCAGTGCCTCTTTCAAACTCAAAGATCCTTGTTCCGTGTATGTTGCTGAACTGGGTGCGATATACTACGCACTGGGGATCATTGAAACATTGCCCATCCACCACTATTTTATTTTTTCAGACAGTCTCAGCTCATTAGAGGCAATCCGCTCAATGAAGGTTGATAAACGCTCATCTTATTTCCTAACAAGAATAAGACAACTATTGAGTGTTTTGGTCGAAAAATTATTCAAGATTACATTAGCATGGGTTCCTTCTCATTGCTCGATTCCGGGGAATGAGAAAGCGGACTCGCTAGCTAAGGTGGGAGCTTTAGAAGGCACACTTTTTGAAAGGCAAATTGCTTATAATTAATTTTTCCACATTCCTCGTCAGTACACGCTCGTAAGTTGGCGGCGCATGTGGAGTGGAGATGAGTTCGGTCGTTGGTTACACACGATTATCCCTAAGGTCTCGACGAGGGCATGGTTCAAGGGATTGAATGTAGGTCGTGATTTCATTCGCGTGATATCTCGGCTTATGTCCAATCACTACAACCTAAACGCGCATACCTATCGCATTGGGCTCGCAGCAAACAATCTTTGTGATTGTGGCAATGGCTACCACGACATCGAGCATGTTGTCTGGTCGTGTATCCGGTTCCATACTGCTCGCTCTCAGCTCTTTAGAGCACTGAGAGCACAAGGCAGACAATCGGAGATCCCCGTCCGGGATATCTTAAGTAGCCGTGATCCTGATCTTCTGCTTCATCTATACCTGTTCCTCAGAAACGCCGATGTCAACGTTAAATGATGTTTCCTTCGTTGTGTCCCCGTTTCATATCCCTCCTATCCGATCGATAAACTTTTACTTAGTCGCGGCAATACATACACACACTCTTTACAGACACACGGGTCAAAGGTTGTGCAGTCCACTGATCATTCAACAAGAGCCAAAGGTTGTACCGCTCATGACAACTCTACACGAACTGATGATTGGGCCGGCTAGTGACCATTCTATCCTGGATTCCTCGAGTCGAGAAAGACGCACCACGCTAGATATGAGGTACAGACTAGGGGGGCGTTGCTGATTAATGGTCAGCTGCATCCCAACAGGAAGTATCCCGTGTCGGGCACACGTACAGAGCATTGGAGACAGCAACATCCCAATTACGAAAACACTTGTAATACTAACCTCGAGCCAACCGCGAGTAATCGGTTACATATTACTAACATAGATAATAAGAAAAATTGTCAAAGTATTGAACTCCCGGCCCCGTGAGGCTAACGCCATATGAGCCTTTATAAAAATATATATTTTGGAAAAAAAAAATAAATAAACGCTATGATTGTTAAACAGAACTTTGATCTGGAATGTGACAAATTTCATTATAAAATTACTGAAAATCATAATCTTTTTTCGCAAATTCTCTTTAGTATCCTAAGATTAGAGGCGAATGAACTGCAAAGTTTAAAGCCTCTTAAAAACATAGAAAGAAGAAGTATCTTAAGATTTTCTTCTTTGTAGATACCAAAGCAGGTCTATCTAAGAATGTTTGAATGATTGTTTCTATTCTCGGTTTTATTTACACATTGACATCTGCACCAGCAGATTTATAAGATACAAATCCAGCAACTTGCGACCTTCTTTCTTTCTTTGTTTTTAAGAGGCTTTAAACTTTGCAGTTCATTCGCCTCTAAGCACTTGCGACCTGCTTTGCACTTTCAGATCCTATGAGATAGCATTTTATGTCGCAAGGGCGTTTTGTGAACGAACCGTTGTCCTTCTGAGAGGGAACCAAGCCCGTTTGAGTGGTCTTTTGCCAAAGTCATATTGAGTTTTTCAACGATTGGGGTATTTTTAATGCTTTCGCAGGTATGTACCCAGGACTTTAGTTTATATCATCTTAGTTCTCTGCTGTATTCGGTTAGGATTCTCTTTTCTTGAGACCAGTAGTTTCAGCTCTATTGACCTGTTTCCGCGCTGTTTTGGACAGAAACTATCGTTTCGTTTAATAATTTTGATACTGATTGAAGCTGCTGAATCGACCTTATTCTTGTGTTGAGAGTTTTTAACTCGAGTTCAAAGGAATTTCGACCTGTTGTTTTTTTTTATCTCGATATTGGTTCTCGGCATCACAGCCGATGATGAAGTTTTTGTTGATTTCCTTGCATAAGTTTACATACGCCGCATCTCTCGAGTGGCAACTTTAGGAACGTTGCCAGGAAGGTAAGCCGATGTAATTACTATATCGGATCTTCCCTTGGCGGTTGGAACTTTCACTCTGTCCGCGACGACGTCCCTTTGAATGGACTCAGTACTAGGAAAGCATTTAATGTTTGCATTAACTAAGACAGCAGCTCTTGGGGGGTCATACTTGTTATCGTAGAACAACTTATACCAATCTGTTTGAATACCTTGTATTGTTCTTCTGGAAACCAAAGGCTCTTGGATACGAGCTAGATCTACAGTGACTTTTATAAACCTGGATAGCACGCTCCACGATGCTTCAACGTGATGGAGATTTATTTGCAGAACCGTAGTGTTCCGCACTAGGTTGGGCTGTCCGCTCGCTAGGTTCGTTTGGGAGGATCGGAATCCCATGATTATTTTGTTTGGAAATTTTATTAAATTTATTACTTTTCCAGTATCCGTATTCGTTTTGAATCTGGAGTGATATGGTATTGAAAAAACGCATCTTTTTCATTCAGCGGGAGCCGCTGGGTTTGACCGCTTGGGTCAGGAACTGACAGATTGTCAAGCTTCTTGTTATTCGGAGGATCTTCACAAGGAAACTTTGATTTACCAGAAACCCTGCTGACGTCTCTTCGAGCTTTTTGTGAAACCACAAGTTAGGAACCACTAGTCTCGGAGGACTTCAGATTACTAGGGTTTTTGGAATTTCTTCGAGGTTCCTTAAAGTTATTGACCAATAAATATACAATTTAAGAAAGTGTACTTCTTATACATTTTCATCAGAATCCTAAAATAAGTTTTCTAGCACGTTACTAACCTTCCAGTAGTGGCCAAGTGTTCTTGTACGTGTCTCTCTAGCTGAAGCATTCCGGGAAAGTTCAAATCACACGGGACGCATTTGTACACAAGTCCGGATATAAACGGGTGGCTCGAAGCGGTAGCAGTTTGTACTGTCGCTACAGTGTCCCCATCTCTCTCATCGACCGCTGCCGCGGTTGCATCTTCCGAGTTCCCTTCCACAGCGGAATCAGACGTTCCCGTGGCATTGTGAACTTTGGTTTTGTGGGCATTCAAACTGCCAAGTTTCTTGAAAAAGCACGGACAGTAAGGGCACGGAAAACGATCGGCAAGAGAGGCGCTTCGTTTGGGATGCACTCGAAGCGTGTGGACGCGGAGGTTTATCTTTTGGGAAAATTTCAAACCGCACAATAGGCAAGCGTACTCCTGGATCTTGCTGTGCACCAGGGAGTGGGTTTTGAGACTGCTTTTCTGATTGAACGATTTGCCACAGATGTCACACTGTTGAAAGGGGGATTCATGTAAATGTTGTAGTGCTTGTTTTCAATTTTAAAACTAGAATTACCATGAATGGCTTCTGTTTTGTGTGTGTCAGGAAATGCCTCTCCAACAAGCTCGGCTTCGAAAAGACCTTGTCTTCGCATAAGGTACACTTGAATTTATTCTTGTTCGTCTTCACAGCATTGATTTTCTAAAACAATATTTTGTGAAATATGAAACGTTACTGCTACTACCAAACATACCGTTTCTTTTTTGCGCAATATTTGCTCATGTCCCTCATACACGTGCGACTTCAATTCTTCGAGGGTTTGAAACTCACGATCACAAACGGCGCAAATATGATCCTCGCTCACGAAGTGTCGCTCGATGTGACCCACAAATGTGGCCTGACGGCGGAACATCATGCAACATTTGGGACATTTGAATGGTTTGGATCCGTGAATGAGACGATGCAGGGATATGTTGTTCAAGGAGTTGAACTCGGCACTGCACTGTGTGCAGCTGTATTTTTTTGCCGCTTGGTGCAGTTGATTCTTGTGACGTGCGAGAAGTCCTTTGGTGTGGAATGTCGACGAGCAGAGAGGGCACGGATGCCTTTGCATTTCGCTGTGGTCTGCCTCTTGGGGTTGGTTCGTTTTCGATGTCATAATGTATTTAATATTTCATCTGTCTGCCTGTATCCGCTAGTATATCTCATGTGTGACCTTCTATAGAATATAAATGAGAATGTGAATAAACACAGATATAACATGAAAATTTTAAAAAAAATCTTCAACTGTTATCAACTTTCAAAAGAAAATAAACGACCCAAGGTAATCACACATTCCACAAAATTAGGAGATCTTGAACATTAACTATGACATACATTACACCCACGAATCACTGGATTCACAATAAATGAAACTGAAACTTTCTTTTGAATACTTTCAAAATACCGATAGCCATCGTCTTCGCTGACGATGATTGTTTTTGTTCATTCCCCCTGATGAACTCCCATTCGAATTATGATTGACCCATGTGGTGGAAAAAGTGTTCAGGTTCGCCTTCATTATCGCAAATCGAAACCTTTCTCAAATTTAAGTGCGTCTCTGGATCGCAGATGAAATGAGAACTACATGTGCGGTGTGGATCACGAATGTAAGTGCTGACATCTAGCTGTGGATAAGACTGAGCTTTGGCGAGAGTTGTCATCATCGACCTTAGAGAGCGTTGGAGCAAGTGTTGGTTTCAGTTCTTGCCACTAAATATACATGAAAATGCGAGTGATGAAGTTCAACAACGCGAACATTTTTTTTTGAATTTAAAATTTTGGTAAAACTGAAAAACTATTTATTGATATGATGATAAATGCTCACTTATTGAAAGAACTAAGAAGGTAAGAAATTTGAATGATTGCATTATTATTGCTGATACAAATGAACCATCGCATTACATAATTTTCTTCTCTTTTTCTAGAGTAGAAGAAGTGGGGGTAAGACGGACATATAAAGAAGAACTTCATTTATTTGTTTGGGAACTCATGTTTCCCAAATGCTGAATGCAGTTTCTTACAATTCAATATACTGTTCTTCGAAAAAACGACAAAATGTTTTACAAGAAAGTGTTTAACAATGTTTTTACAGAATTTAAAACAAACCAAAAGGGAAAGGAAAATTTTATGCAACCAATGTCTGAACTCATTTCGAATGTCCTTTAACCCCTTGCGGACGGAATTAATTTCCCTTGAAACAGGTCCTTTTATCTTTCTATACTAATAATATTTTGTTTACACTGTGTATCGTTATCTATTGTTCATAGAAACAGTAGATATTAAAATTTTAGAAAAATTTAAAAAATGTAATCCATTACATCGTTGAATAAAGTATTTAGTAAGGTTCCCTGCTGTGGTGGCAGAGACAGAGCAGACAAACGACCGCAAAGAGTTAAATGAGGAAAAAATCGAAATAATACACGTAGAAGTGATATTTGCTTTTCAGCAGTATAAACGGAGAGACCTCAAACTATTTCACTTTTGGTTCCAGTCAGCTTCTAGACAGTCCAACTTTGGCGATTTGATCTCCGTTTATATACGCAGAATGCTCACAGTCCATCTCACTCCCATCTCGTCCCACGAATACATTTAAAATACATTAAAATTTGATTTTTTTTAACATACTTAATTCGCGTGTTAACTCACAAACCCAAATAAAACCATCAGCGAATTTAATTTTGAAATTAAACCAACCAAAATGCTTAATACCGAAGCCGCAAAAATTACATCCAAAGGTGGAATCATATTTGATTTTCGGTTTTTATTTCCCTTTTCCACTTTTGTTCAGTACTGATTGTCATAGGGTGGTTGAAATATTATAAAAAAACCATGTAGAAGGGATTGTTATTAACAGAAATGTTAAATTCATAATGTAACTCTACAAATCAACCACCTGTTCATCTAACCTCCATTGTCTTTCTTACTCGCACCTCTCTCCCTTCTTTATTCGCTTCTCCCTTACTAGGAACCTTGCAGTGCTGCTGAAGGGTGGGACGATAAAAAATTAGCCAAAAAAAAGCGTATAATTCGGTTTTTGTTTTATTGAAAAATCATCTTATTCTTCTTTTTTCAGCATTATACAGAGACAGACTTTTCTATAAAATTAGCGTCATACTAGCTGTAAATAACTGTGAATAGTTAATCATTTGTGTATGATATAGATCCTCCTTGTTCTCAATCAGCTCAAATAATTTACTCGGTATACTTTCAAGCGAGCTGTGCAATGCTGAAATTTGTATCTCGCTTGATTTACACTTTTTTCCCAATATTTGGAACGAAAATCTGGACAAAACATTATGGACGATTTCCATACAAGCAAGCGGACAAAAATATTTTCATCATTTTTTCAACACATCTGATATTTTTTTGTACAGGGGTTTTCAGATTAAACATTCACGGAAAAAAATCGAATAGCTCCTTATAATTTATTTCGGGACGATAATATTCGGCTACTCGTTCAGTCTGATCGGATGGTTTTTAGCGTCAAGATGTACAATTTACAAGAACGTGTATTTTTAGTGAAATCGTATTACTCGAGCAACCGAAGCCTTGAAATGAAACTTTGTCCTCTTATGGTAAGAATTTCAACATTTCTCGTCGTCGATTACTTCCTCTGGGGGTACGTGAAGGACCGTTGTTATGTTAATAAGCCACACAATTTGGAGGAACTTAAAAAAGAAATAACTCGGATTTTCAACAGCATCGAAGTCGTAATGTAAGAGTTGCGCATGAAGAATTTCGTTTCCCGTTTAAAACGCGTTATCGAAAAAAGGGATGATCACATGGAAAATGTCCTAAAATTAGCTTTATTTTCGTTTTTTGAAAATAAAAGTTGATGGGTCTGAGCCTAGGGGCGCGGACGGGATCTTGACATAGGATTGTGATTGTGTGTTGCATTTGAATTGAGTTTTATCATTGTTCAAAATCTGTATTTTTTTCTCTTTTGATACATCAAATGGAAGCAATGAAAAAACTGTTTCTTGTATGAACTTCAAAGGCAAAGAGTCATCATGTATCATTTTTAAACACAAGTCTAATTAGTTAAGATCTTCATAAATATAAGCCTAATTCAAATAAATCTATGACTGCAGAAATACATTATACATAAAAATAGCATTTTCTCCTTCGTCGCCACGTTGTCCGGAACATTGTTAGTAATAATTTTATAGTCCGGTGATGTATATTGAGTATTCTATGGCCATGAGTGCTCTCTTAGGAAGTTCGTGTAGCTGCTGTTGTGAATTGATCTCATTGGGTGCTAAGTTCTGCTTGTGTATGAGAAAGGGAAAAGAGAATGGGCATGTGCATTCGAGAAACAGAAGTGGGTTTCTCAGGAAGACTTATATGGTCGGTGGTAAGTCAGAGGGAACCTAGTCGCAAAATTGAAAATTTAGTGTTATTGATTGCATTAGGTGAAGCATTTCGTAAGCTACGTACATCATTGATCAGATCTGGAAAATCTTCATTACACTTCAAGCTCGTTTTTCTCGAAATCATGAAAATGTCACATGTTCCGAACTGACTTAACACAGACTATATGGTGAGCATAATGTTAAGATCGCGACTGCTCAAGCTAGTATAATCTGATATGCGTGAGTATACCCTTTTGATCTTCTAAATCAGCAGCCCAGTGCCGAAAATATTCACGTTCACGGCATTCAAATACGGCGAATTTCAGCCTGCCTTGTATTGACAACCTACTGCTCAAGCGAGAGTCGATAAATATGGAATAACAATATCAATGAACACCAGTGCAATGAACATCAACATCAGCTTGCCATAAAGTTCATTTTTCATTTGCATATTCATTTTCGCCATGATATTCGTAACGTCGAAATTGAATATCATTGCGTGTTAGTGAAAATCAAAGCATAAAATTCAACGTCAACTAATTGAGAGTAAAATCGATTAATGGTAAAGGATAGCCATTTATTATTCAAAATTCTTGTTTTTGGCGACATTGGAAATTAAATGTATGGTATAACTCTAGCTATATTTTATGAATCTACTTCCGATTGGCCAGAAATGGCGTACACCCCAATTATATGGGCAATGGGTGACAATAACAGACGAGCGAAAAACGAACATAATCTTGTTTTGATTTCCGGTTTAATGATACTGGCTATAAATGACTAGCAATCATATAAAACCCCTACGATATGGGTATTGGATGGAAGGGCTTAAACAGCGGCAGTCGAATATCGTATTCCGGTGGCTTCCGGTGCATTGAAAACCGCCCTAGGAGACCGAAAATGGAGTTAGTGAAATGGAGTTAGTGAAATGGAAGTGACAAGCCAGCCAAAAAGGTGTTGAAAGTCATTATAATACAGTATAAAAAAGAAAAAGAAACGGAAACGGAAACGGAACGCTCAACGCCGTTCAACGCAAGATGTCGCTCAACCGCTCAACACCGCACAACGGTCAACGCTCAACGAAAGCTAATGTTGCCTTCTCCGGATTCCTTTGTTTCTAAATATGGAAATCAAACACGTTTTCAATAAAAATTCACTGCAAGCGATGAGGATCAACTTAACGTTCGTGATAATCACCTGAAATTATTGACAGTAATGGAAGTGCCTGAATGCAGGCTTTCCGAAATTCGTTCATGCTCTATTCATGCTCTATTCAATATACCAGACAAAGTTCACGCGTCTCGACTCTTGTGTTATACTCATTATGACAGATATGGCGTTGAGTTTCAACAGAAGAAAATTCATCCGACACTGGGAAAAAGCTAATGTCTTCATTCGTGAACAGATTTTGATAATTTGTGGCACTGCAGCAGCCATTTAAATTCTTTAATTGCATTTTTACATAACCAAACAACATGCTCCATATTATGACATCCTGGACCACAATTACATAAATTGTTAGTAGCTAGACCTACACGATAAAAACGTGAATTGAGCACGAATTGATTGGACACATACAATACAATAACTGATAAATGCCTATTACCGGTAAGTGGAAAATAATTCATTATACGCATCAACTCACATTGTGAGCTAACGCCCGAATTTAGACAAAAGGATTGCTCGTTGTGTCGGGGAGGAAAGCGAGTGGTTAGTGCCATAGAATGAAAAAATACCCATTTTAATCGTCAAATTGTTAACTTCTTCTACTATATTCACTATTCATGTTTCAAGCGAAAAAAATGCTGGATAAATTTCCTGTCTAATAACGATTTTGAGTAAAATGCGTTTGAAAACTCTTAATGAATCGTTACATTTTTCGTAGAGTGACCCCCTATATAGAAATCAAAGACATAGTCCTATATCAAAAATCGGTTAACTTTTGTAGAAGTTGCGTGAGCGTTTAATCTGAAAGAACCTGTATCGAAACAAGTTGTTTAAGATCATTTATGACTATATTACAGTCAATTTTTGATAGAGGCGTGTTTATTCGATTCAATGGTTTATTTGGCTTTGCAAGGTTGCCAAGCTGGTTTACAAATAGTATCCAATTAGGTAAAACTATGAATTAATTGAGAGAACAAATTGCTCTCAGACAAATGAACTAAAATTCTTTAGAAATAGATTGTTCCTAGGAATTTCTTAGGTTATTATTTCAAATAGATGAAACTATTGGGTTGGGGAATAAGTTTATAGCGTTTTTATATTTCTTTCATTTACAACGATTTGTTTGCTGTTTGGCAAAGGGTATGTATTCATTCGATAGAACACTTTCTGATCTACAAAAATATGCTAATTGTAATTATATTTGTAATATTTTTGAATTATTTAAATTTTCATTAGTTTTGAGGCTTAGAAATGGAATACCAAGGAGGCATAAATCAACATTGTTGACACCTGATCTTCTTTGCTTTTAATCGAGATAAAAAAGCTGCCGGAGCAGCCCGGGAGATTTGTGACGTGATATAATTATTGTTTTTTGTTAAAAAAAAGCTACGTTACGAACTTACTCCCCAACCCATTAAGTATTTGGTTTGTTTGATCGGGATGACTTCCTCTTCCTTAAGACACAGTTAAATAAGCGAAATCGGCAACCAGGAATGACGCATTCGATGCATCTCTTTCGTATCATATGTGTACGAGGGTTGCCAACTCTTTTTTGATATATTTAATAATATTGGTGTTTGGCAACACGATCAGCGTCCACAAATCATCGATGATAACAAAGGTAGAAATAGTATTAAGATGTGTTGGTAGTACATATAATTTGAAAACAATATTGTCAATTGTCAGTGGAGCAGATAATCAACATAAAATAGGGGCATACGAATTCAAATGTTCAAATGAATTCAACTTTTGTTCTGTAAAGTGTAGTTAGATTTGTACAGTTCGAGGTTAACCGGTTAACCGTGGAGAATAAACGTTGTATCAATCGCTAGTCGCATTTAAAATAATTTAATAGTCTTGTCTCCGCCCAGATAGTTTCTGAGCAGAGTTCTAGAGTGATGAAGAGTAGATATCCTGTTTACAGCCCCAATAATGTCTCCGTCCAGGTAGTTTCTGAGCAGAGTTCTGAAGAGTTGATGAGTATAGAGTAGACTGGCTATCCGATGAAGAAGTAGAGATGTGATCGAATATAGACAAAGCCGGTTTGATCTATATTGATCAAAGGATTTATTGCGACTGACACTGTTCTTATTACGTTCTTTGTTTTTGAGAGCCTTTGAACTTTGCAATTCATTCGCCTCTACCCCTGTTCTTAACATTTCGTGCCCTATTTATAGGATTGGCCCCACAGTCATCTGAATAGCCTATAATTGCGATTGATTCTTTGGTCGGGTTCCTTCTCGAATGTTTGCTATATACAATACGCTTTGTATAGCGGGTTCGGTGCGTTCCCTATTCCGTGACAATTGGGATGTTATTGTTTACATGATTGTTTTGATTATTGTGTTGTCTTCAAAGGTAAGTATTATGGGTTGTGCATTTATGTGTTCTAAATAATTATCGTTTCAGGTGATTGTTTGGGCATACGTGGACGACGATGAAAGGTAAGTGGCAATATGTATTTAGATGTGTATAACAGTCTAATTATTCTTTCTTTACAGGTGCGGATTCAGGTTCTACTGCTGCGGATATTGTTTAAAGTGTTGTGTTTAGTGTTAAGTATTTTGTGTAATATGTAAAGTGCTTGAATAAAGTTGTTTGTATTAAAATTGAGTTGTGTTTTTTATAGTTTTCCGTCTGGGCCGTAACAGTCTGTTACACCACCAGAACTGTTGATTGCATAAATCCTCAATAGGGTTTAGGTCCGGTGAACATATCTGCTAGTCTATAACAGAGCTCGGCAAAGTCATATTCAACTGAGGATAGTCAGGGGACTATGAAGAAATTCTCCTTCGTATTCAATTGAAAATGACTTCTTCACGCAGTTTCTTCGCCAACATGTCTCATGAGTCATTCGGGCTTTTAGTTGCTATCTCACTGTACGACTCAACTAGCTCATTTCATTCTTCCCCGTCAAATGGACTTCAATGTATATTGAAGTTAATGTCAGGGGAAAGTAGAAGTGTGGATTGAAGTCAGTTGAATGAAGAGGCAGATTTGTATTCATTCTTCTTCTTCTTCTTATATGGCACTAACGTTCCTAGAGGAACTCCGCCGTCTCAACGTAGTATTACTTGCGTCATTTTCATTAGTACTTAGTTGAGATTTCTATGCCAAATAACACGCCTTGAATGCATTCTGAGTGGCAAGCTCTAGAATACGCGTGACCACAGTGCAAGTCAGAGGAAATTTCTTTGAAGAAAAATTTCCCCGACCAGAACGGGAATCGAACCCGAACCCCCGGCATGTTAGGTTTGACGCTAACCACTCGGCCACGGGAGCACACAATTCATTAGTCACGTCAAATAGAATAATCATTTACTACAATAATTCACCAGTCATCCTCGCTCTCAACGCTCGTCAATTCATTTTCTAGTCAAGACAAATCATGTTGACGGCGAATGCCGATGTAGTGCTAGTCGAAGCGAAGCGACTGAGAGGAGAGTTGATATTCATTTTTCATCTTCGAAGAATTCGGGCCCTGCTTGGCAGTACTTCAATGTTATAGAGTGGTTCAAACATCAAAGAATAACATGTAGGTGGGGTATTTATCAACATAAATATCAGATTCAACAGCCAACCATTCAAATCAACCGCTTTTCGTCTTACCCACACCTCTCTTTTACGCAGTCTTCAGATTTATGTTATTGTTGGAGCGTATTACATTTCTAAACTCTAGTCAACAAAGAATTCTCTACAGTTACATTGATCATCATTGTAAAAAAATGAATATTAACACATTGTGACCTGTGTCGGTCCTTACGGACTGACATTGAGCTTTCCGTTAGAAAAACTTGATCACTGGGACTGACAGTTACTAAATAAGGAAATTAAAAAGAACATGGTTTGTTTTCAGATGTTTTACGATAAGTGACTACTTTCTAGTCGAATTTCTGACTATTTTATTTTCATACGCAGCAAGACCAATTCGGGGTTCAACGTGAGAATTATGAAAAAAACAAAAAAAACGTTCCACTCGGGGCTATCGTATGAAACATTATTTCGAAACAAAATTCGTCCACGTCCTGCGCTACCCCACCCAAATGCGCCCATTTCCACCTGAATCAAATATTTGAACAAAAGATAACACACAGCCCAATTAGTGTCACACCACTCTCGAACCTAAGCACACAAGACAAGTTGAGGTACAATTCTCCCCTCATAATGATGGCATTCGAAGAGACGGCGACGACTCGAGTAACGTGTACCCTGCAGACAATATTCTTCAAGAAACCAGCTCTTAAAAGGCTGTTCCTTCCCGACTCGTCGTCGTCATCGTCGTCGGTACCCTATTCCCAAGTAGTATCCTTCAGAGCGCTGCCGTGGAACTGTGTGAGTTGTGACACACTGATGACTCGTTATCTAAACTTATTTGCAATAAATTTGGCACGGCTCATAAAAAGGATGTATCGAGAATTATGTTTATGTTTTCGTTGTGGCATGACATGGTCGTATCGCAACTCAGACAATACAACAACTGCCAGCGAGCGTTGTGGCAGCCATCAACATTAGGGATGGGGATGGTCATGATGGTGGAAACAGGATTTTCGTTGCAAATCTGAAGGTAAAGTGGTTTATGAATACAATAGAAATGCATATGTCCTTGGCACAATGTATGTCCTGATGTGCAATTTACTACAACCTTTGATCATCCCCACAACGGCGAACAATTAATGAGTGTGAAGGGAAAGCTCATCTTTTTGTGTGAGAATATACATAAAAACCCCTTTTCAAGATTCCCCGCCTCGGCGGTACCAAGTAATAGGAAATCCTGCCCTACGCTGATGTCTGTTTTTGTGAGAGTGGTTGACGTGGTTGAAGTGCGCGCAAGACTGTGTTCGGAGGAGGGCGGTGATGGTTTGTGTTGAAACAAAATTTGAAACGCACCCATCATCGGCATCAATTGAAGCGGCAACGTGCCGCACGTACCGGGTAGATACCCTTCCCGTACGGTCGGGTGAGCATAGGGCCCACTCCGCTATTAGCGAGTTTTACGATATCAAAAAGGATACACACAAACACGCACACACATACCTTTGGAGATGGAAATTTTCGGAAGAAAGGCAACGAACGCTAGACGTTTATATGCCTCGTCGCCTCTCAATGACGGTCGAGCCAGGGAGCTGATGAAGAGTTGTAAGCAATCATCCGTTTGTTCCTGTCATTACCGGTGCACCGATAGCGATACAATCCGGACACAGCCGAATAAACGGATGAAATCTACCAAAGATAATCCTTCCGTCGATTCGTACGCGCGTCTATTCGCAGGGTTTGGGAAACACATGATATTCGCATACATAATATACCCACACTGCACGGTGAAAGTTGTTATATCTAGCATCATATTGCAACACCAATTTTGCAACACAAAATTTAAGTTTTAGATCAATCCAATTCATGAAATTTAAGAAATCTGAATATTTCTTGAATAGTCGAACATAGTTTTGTTTATGTTTCGCATTGTATTAGGTTGTCCGAAAAATAATGATGACCGAATCGAGACTTTAATCAAGAATAATGCTTGGAACACGACACGTGAATAAAAGCCTCAACCTCATTGGCTACTTCCTCCTAACAGTTCGGCTGGAAAGTTCATGAGGATGGCGTCTAGGTGGCGCCTCTTGCAAAAATCTACTTGACTATCGCAAAGCACCATCTTTTAATGGATACGTGTCAAAATTTTACAGCAATCGGTCGATTGGTTCGTGAGTTACAGTATTGAGAGTGAAGCAACTTTTGTTATTATGAAAAAAATTAAAAAATCCGAATTTCGTGTATTGATGGCAAAATTGCATGAATTCGGCTTCGAATTGCTTCCGCATCCACCGTGTTCTCTAGATCTGGCCCTCAGCGACTTTTTTCTGTTCCGTAATACCGTGTAATTTTTCATTGACGAATGACCGGTAGTTTTACAATCAAAAACCGGTAATTTCGGTAATTTTCATTTTTATACCATAAATAAAGTGACCAGATGGTCAGAGGTCTAACGCGGGACACAAAAAACTAAACGTTATGTGAACATAAACTATAGTTTAGCGAGTCTAAACTGATCTGTATTATTTCTTTCTAAGTATCGGCACACAGTTGTGATTTTTCGGTGTTTTAGATTTTGTTTACGCCTGAAAACCATACGCTCTATCAGAGTATTTACGCATGGCAAGCAAGATTCAGATTCTACAATTTTCTTCAAATTATCGAATGGAATGCTCGAAAATTCCAATTCATTTTTCATCGATTTTATGTTAACGTATGCATTCAAAAAAATGGACTAATTGGTGATGAAATATAATTTTATGGAACAAGTTTTCCTTGAATCTTACGTTTATTAAGCCTACAATAAAAATGATTCAAGGCTGTTGATTCGCAGCAGCGGCACTGTGAAGCAACTTGATGATTTTCTCATACTGCAAGCTCCACCCTACAGCGAAAAAGTTGGACATCCTGAGGCACTTTGTGTCTACCACATATAGCCGATCTGGTATTTACAACATCATTTCCCTGTCGCTCCTTAAGCCGGGAGATTGAAGCAACCGGCCAAACGGTGGAGGAGAATCTGGCCAAAGTGGACATTTTAATGCGGAAGCGCCAAACGAGACCGGCCGATCTGAGCAGCGTGCAATCACCCAGAAGGAGTAGATGAGGTGCTGGTGAAAAACTTCTTTCCTTGCTCATAATGAAAGATGAGACGAACTTGATGCTAGAATTCAACGAATGGCAGGGGACCGGGTACTTTACGTTCTCCAGGTAACCGATGACGTCTAATATTAAGTAAGTTCTCGAAGAAGATTCTTCTCTGACAGACGTGAAGGGAATGTCCAAGCCGCCCTTCTTTCGAGTCATATGATGAACGAGGAGATATATAGTACGAAGTGCTTGCCGGAAGTGGCGAAGGTGATGTCGTCTTTATGCCGAACCTGTGATCAGCCTGGAGGATGGATCGGCTGGAGATAAACATTGTCGCGAAGACCGCCAACCTTCCCAACAGACAGTCGACCACCAAAGCCAGGAAAAGGTAAAAGAACATGTCGACTTACATCTTTTTATCGGCAATGGTTGAGGTTCCGGCCAACTTCCGTAAGACCACCCAGCGCTTCATTTACGATACTTCATCAAACAACCCTGCCTCTTCCTATCGAGTATACACTAGTTCTTTCGGCTTTTTTAAAACAGGTTTGTACGATATGAAGCCCTGACCGGGCTAGAGGACCAAAGATGAACTTTACGTCTGACTCACGTTGGTTCCTGCGGATGAATAGGGGACTTTTATAAATATCATTTTCCAATTTTGTTGCTGTCGCTTCCCGTTGAAACTCTCTAAACAAAAAGCCCACTGTCGGTGTGATGAAACCATCTCAACGTATTAATTTTAGAAGCGCTCTTGAACACTCTGCCAAATAAAAGTTTCTTTTGAGGTCATCCATTCAAGAAAATCAACATGATCAAATTGTGATATTGAAATATATTTATATCGCGGGACATTTTCGTTTCTTTTGCCAAATGCGGAACGTTTCGCGGGACGCAATCTTACGCGGGACATTCGCGGGACGTCTGGTCAGTTTAACCATAAATAACATTGGTCTTTATGTCGCTTCAAAATATTGCCCGAGAATCAGAACAAGGTCGAAAAAACAGAACTGGCAGTGCTGCGTCGATTTTACGACCTCCGAACTTCAGTTCTAAAATCGCTGCTTAATCTGAAAACGGAACACAGAATAAGCTGCGACGATGAAGAACTGACAGCAGTGAAGGAATTGGTTGATACCCTCGAACCAGTTCTGGTCGATGTTGAACTGCAATGCTGGAAGAACCGCGCCCTTTATGTAACTGATGTCGGATTGCAATTCAGGCTAGAACAGCTAACGGAGCCACCATCAGAAATTTCGAAGCAGCTGCTTGAAGCCCTGATTGCAGAAAAACGTTTGGTATGTGCAGATTTGTTCGCGTAGATTAGCAATCATTCTCGTGTTCATGACAAATCCAATGATGACTTCGGCGTCTTCTATCAAACGTCACGGACTACATTGATCAAGCAGGAATTTGAAATTGTTCGTAACATAATGAAATTTGACGGTTATCCTGACGATGATCCTGACAATTGATTCGGTAGCTGGACAACAGGAGGGAAAGAATCCACTGAACGGTGCAGAACTTGCAGAACAGTTGGGCGTCAAGGAAAAATTTGAACGAATTGCAGCTATTAAAGGTATCAACGTTCAGCTCAAGCTCAACGGATTGATGAAAGCCCTCACACAAGAGTTTCCTACAGAGGGCATCAGAGGTAAATACATGCCAATGGAAATCGATGCTCTTCGTACTGTACGCCCAAAATCATTGGACTCTGAACGTGCGTTTTTCTCTTCTGAAAATTTTGTTAATGAGTTCCGATCTAGATTAGAAGACGACAAAATATGCATTATTTGTATTACTTTAATCAACAAACTAAGTAGCAAAAAGTTGAAATTTGTTTCTTGTAAACTACTCATCATCGATAAAAGCCGTTTCTTTGAGAAAATGGTTTATTTTCAAGTATTTTTTGCCGGTAATTTACCGGTAATTTCATTACCGAATAACCGGTTATTGAATTTTGGGACGGTGATGCAATCTCTAATATAAATGGTATCGAAAAGTTGGCAGATCGCTATAATAGCTGTATCGCTCTCGAAGGCAATTATGTTGAGTAATAAAATTGAATTTTACAAAAAAATATTGTTACTGTGTTACCTTATAAACCTTTCAGCCGAACTGTTAATATCTGGCAATTGAAGTAGCATTTCAACAACTTTTCTACTCTTCTTTAGTTGAAATTTTATGATACCCCAAAGCATATCGATTGGGCGGAATTTCGAACAGGGTTCATCTCTCTCTCTCTCTCTCTCTCTCAATGACGTCTACTCCATTATCGTGATACCACTGTTGTGCATTTTTACATTAGTGGCAACTCGCCAAATCCGTTTAGAACTTAACTGGAGATAAACATTGTCGCGAAGACCGCCAACCTTCCCAACAGACAGTCGACCACCAAAGCCAGGAAAAGGTAAAAGAACATGTCGACTTACATCTTTTTATCGGCAATGGTTGAGGTTCCGGCCAACTTCCGTAAGACCACCCAGCGCTTCATTTACGATACTTCATCAAACAACCCTGCCTCTTCCTATCGAGTATACACTAGTTCTTTCGGCTTTTTTAAAACAGGTTTGTACGATATGAAGCCCTGGATCCCGTTGGGACCCAATGAACAGCAATACACTTATTTCAAGCATTGCGTGTAACTGTCCGTTATTATTGCTGGTTGTGATGAAAATCGAAGTCTTCCGACCACAGCTGCTGAATCATCAGCTTACCGGCAAATTTGTCCGCAAGAATAAATTTATATTTCTTCGAAACATCTCCGCGACCCCTGGTCACATAAAACGTCTGTCCCTCTCGTCACAAACAGGACAATGGACTCGATAATATATAGGGAAGATTGCTTGCAGAAACGTCTTCTTCTGCTTATTAGGGCTCACAAATGTACGGTGAAGTTTTGGCAAGATTTGGCAAGCTGCCACCACAGTCAAGATCAGTGGTACCGTGACAATTGGGTCGATTGCATTGAAGAAGACCTCAATCCTTCCAATTGTCCCCAAATCCGCCTTATCGAAAAAAATGTTGGCAATTGTCAGGCGAAAATTGAAAGAAAATTTGAAATAGCCTGAAGTGAAGTGACTCGGGATGCTGCAGACATGAAGAGATCGTGGAATAAGATGGTCACTGAGACTGACCAACAGAGAGTCCAAACTTTGATGGAGGGTATCCGAAGAAAAGTACGAATTTGATGAACGTACAGTAACGGAATATTTTTTTCTAAAAAAAAAAAAACAATAAATTAGTTGCATTTTGATATATTTCTTTGTACCAATCCCGAGATACAAATGGTTTTGTAATTCCGGATTCTAAATGAATAAAGCTCTACGAGCAATTCAAAAACTGATAAAGCATCCAAAACAAAATCACTTTTTGTGCGGTTTTTGGGGCCGATCAAAACATTGGTTCGCATGTCTTCAAAGGTGAAATTGCCGCCGTCTCTGTTAAAGGAGTCCGCCATCCAACTTTTTTTGCCCCATATGCAAGCATTATATGTATATGCATTATATGAATATGTGGTTCCAACAAGCCGCAGCTACTTGTCACACAGCGCGCGGAATAATTATTGGCTCACCAAACAATTGAGGGGCGAGTTTGGTGAGCCAATAATCTCTCGTTTTGGACCTGTGTAACAATAAAGTTCAAATGGTCAGTCTTTTAAATGAAGATAGTTATTATATCCTACACTATATACTTCAATTCAACCGACTTCTTACATATCTCTGGAAACACAGAAAAAATGAGTGGTTCTATAGTTGTGAAACGCAGTGTATAGTTTTAAACTATTTTGTATGTGTAACAGTAACGAAAACCTCAGAAATCATTACCATTTTTTGACGTAGGTCCACGTCTTTCAGTAATGGCTCCAAATTTGAAAACAGGGAACGTTTTTAACATTGAGACTCAAAACAAAAAAAAAACTTTGAGCAAAAATAATCCAATTCAGTGCTTCAATTCTTTTATAATAATTTATTTGCATTGTTCGAAGAAATTTATAACATCTGTAGTTGAAACAATAATCATTCATTAAAATGCGTAAGCATATGTTATTTAGTTGCGTAAGCATACTCAACAACTAAAATGACGCGATAAAATTTAGAACCAGTTCCTCGTTTCGGCTGTTTCGAGTTTCGGCCGATTTTGAAGCAAATTGATTGTTTCTCGGTGGTATTTTGTATTTTTCGAATCCTGGTAAGTATTTATCATGTAAACAAGAAGTATGTAAGGATTTAATTCTCGAATTCTAGCTGCAGTCAACGTAAAATGGGTCGGATGGCCGGATTAGACGAAAGTAAACCTCATCGACTCGGACGGAAAAACTTGAGTCCATCGCCCAATATGCTGCGCTTACATGTCACAGTATACCACGAAGACATTTAAGCATGGAGAAGGGATCATTATGGTGTGGGGGTGCTTCTCCTGGTACGGGGTTGGCCCCCTGTACTGGGTGGATAGGATCATGGATCAGTACCTCTACGCCCAAATCATTAATGAACGCCTTCATAAAAATATCAGTAAAAATTAAAATGCCACCATAAGTACAATGATTTAAAAAAATGCGAAGTGTCGAGGCAACGGTCGACTGATTTGGCGTGGTATTGCTCTATATACGAATTACACTCTAAAACATCTAAAATCTAAAATTTTCCATTTCTTCAAACATCTGCACCTTCTGATTTGCAACTGTCACGGATTCTTTGTTCCGCGTTTTTTCTCAAAAATTATAATTCCCTTAACACGTTGACTGCCACGTCAGTCACCGGTGACTGACACCGAGTTTTTGCTCAGGCTGCGTCAGTCACCGATGACTGACAGAATAAAATATGATAATAAAGGTAAATAATAAGCATATAAGCTTAAAAACATTCCCTTTCGAACAAAAATTCCTTCTACTACGATAAGAAACGATGGTCTAATGGTTGTGTCCCATTCATCCGAATTCCATTCACCCGAAACACGTTTACCCGGAGCACATTTACCCGAATGTAACGCATACCCGAATGACATTCACCCGAATGTAACAAATACCCGAATGCAACATATACCCGAAGGGACATTTACCCGAATGAACATTCACCCGAATGAACATTCACCCGAATGAACATTCACCCGAATGCAACGTTTACCTGAATGCGACATTTACCCGAATGGGATGTTTACCCGAATGAAGAAGGAAAAATACCGACAAATCAGTTTATGAGTTTTGTCGAATCTGCTGTTAGGAAGTTACGAAGCAAACTGAGAAATTGTAATGAGGAAATTCGAAAAAAAGATGTTGAAGACTTCGCTGTGTTATTTTTAGAAATTAGTGTAGGCACAATTGACATGCTGTCTTCTTTCCTTTCCGTATTCCTCTTTAAGACCAAGAGATCATTTAGAAATGAGCATGGGTTATGAAATATTCCGAAAATTAAACAGGTAACTTTAAAATAATTTTTTTTAATGAAAATGTGAAAAGAATAGAAAAAAAATGGTACTTACGTATTTGCCGCCGCAGCGCAATTTTTATCATGAGTTTATTATTTCGTGACGAAATTTATTTTTATATCAATATAATGCGGGCGAAGTTTTAACGAGGATAAGGAATCGAGGCGGCACCAAGCTGCCAAGGTGACGCATGTCGAGTAGGTCGCCGACCCGCTGTCGGAAGCGGCGGCCTCTCGCAAGCAAACCTGTGTTCCACCGATTGCCCGGTTTGTTTGAAACATAGGAGACGATCCTTTAGTCAGGTCCGACCGAGCGGTAGCGTGCGTCGGACTGCATACGTTTACCTGGTGCATTACGTTTGCCCGGTTTATTATGCATGTCATCGTATGGCGTCCGACGCTCGTAAACGGGCTGCGTCATCCATAAGAATGGATGGACTTAATAATACGTTATAAAACTGCATTCTTTTCATTATTTTGAAAAGGATTTCATTCAATGCCAGTATTTCTCGAATTGTACTTCCCACGAAAAATACTTTTTGTATGGAAATTAAAGTATGAGACAAATATGATTTTTATATAACACTGATCAGAATTAAATATACAAATACAAATACAAATATAGTAAAATTTGTGTATTATTTGAATATATCCTTATTTTGGGTAAGTGTCGCTTTCGGGTAGATGTTACATTCGGGTAATTGATACATTAGGATAACTGTCGCATTCGGGTAAATTTTGATCCATAGTTTGATCCACGGATTTCCGAACAATTCGCGTAAGGAATGTATCGAGGAGTGTAGTCTTAAACATTCAACACGTTATTACACCCAAACGGGTGAACTTTTTTTCTGTCGTGTAATCAGAGCACGCTTTGTTTACATGTCAAAAATCGAAATACCGTTTTGTCTCAAATTTTGAACACTTCATTTTTAAATGTAAGTTTACTGAACTTTAATATTTTCAATAATTAATAATAAATACCCTGACATTTTTTGAGGTGTAAGCTTCATTTTAACATCATTCACAGGTATCGATACTGTATATAACTTAAAATACTAAGCATTTGCAAAAAAAGTGACTGTCAAAAACGGCAATAAAATGTTTACGTTAGCAAATTCGGAATTTGAATCAAGTCTCGAAGCACAATATCCAAATTTTTGGGAGTGTTATATTCTTTCCAAACAAGAATGGTCAATTCGCTTTGATTTGATATATCGATCATCTAAATCGGTGTAGTAGCTCAAAAGTTATGGTTTAAAAAAAATGCATTTTGGGTGTTCGTAATTTGAGACAAATGTAATCAAACATATTTTCAGTTTTTCACCATAAATATGAATTTGTAAATTAATTTTATGGTAGCCAAATGAAAGAAATAGCTCTCTTATATCCAAAAAACCACATTAATTTCTCGAAAAAGTACCATTCTGTGTAATGAGACACTGTTTAATGGCCAAAAAAGCTTAAGTGTTTTGTTTGAGACAAAACGGTACAAGTCATTTAGTCGCGGTCATAAAGTTGTTTTCGAAATGTCGCGGATTGATTTGGAAACTAAACAGAAAATTCTGCAGAATTGGTGCACCGAAAAGGATGTTACATACCACAAAGTAGCAAATAGATTGCTTCCACTGTATAGGAAGCACGAGGTTCCTTCTCTATTCTGGCCGCTTTACAATGGTTTTCGAAAAACAACATCATGTTCGTCGAAAAAGACCTCAACCCACCTGACTGCCCTCAGCTGCGGCCAATTGAACTTTACTGGGCAATTGTCAAGGCCAAGTTCAAGAAGGAGGGTACTGTGTCTAAAAATTTGTCAGAGTTCAAGAAGAATTGGTATACAGCGTCCAGACCGTGCACAAAGACTACTGTGCAGAATTTGTTAAATCTAGTTAAATCTAGGGTTCGATCATTTTTTTTAGAAATCAACAATAAGCTTGATTTTTTTCATTGTTTACTTTGTAAACTTAATATTCTTTAATAAACTTCACTTTTGTAGGATTTTTTTGAACGTTTTCAGTTTTATTTTGATGTTTGAAAGTTTAAGACTACTTTTCGATACACTCCTTAGTACAACAAAACAAATTTGTTTTCTCATTACATTAAAAAATATTATACAGATTGATAAAAAGACGGAACGATAAAAAATTGTTCAAAAAACGATACCGTTGGTCAGTTTACATTACCGGAATATTGTTTCCATACAATATAATGAAAGAATTTAGTAGAAAGAAGTTGGAATCAGCACAACCTGATAAGATGGTGAACAACAAGTTTTGGAATGTTCCCTCAGGAACGTTCCACTGTTATATATTTACAACTGGTATATACATTCTCTGATTCAAAAACCATCACAAACATGCCATACGCGAATTGAAAGCGCACAAACACATCTCCGATTCCGACATCAGTCCAAATCACCACCATTGAGGAGATCCTGATGGGCGAATGCAATTCATAGGAGGAGTAGTTTCGCTATTCGCAAAAACTTTACCTCTTCCCTTCGCGTCCGTCACCACCACATCTCCGCCATCGCAAGCAGAGAAAAGCTCTGACGAGCAGCGGGTTATATAGCGAATCATGATGGTGAAATGCGGATAAAGTTCTGCATAAATATCCCTCTTGCCAACATCAGGAAACACGTCGACGGCGAGAAACGACCAGGACGAATCAGTGCAGTGCTATTGCTGCTGCTGCTGCTCCGGCTGCTGCACACAGAGCAGCAATATCACGCTTCAGTTCGTGAGAAGACGTCACGAGCGTCGACGAGAAAAAAACCAGAACGCTGGGCAAAGGATGGATGGATTTCGACGTTTCCTGGAGAGTGGGAAACGGTACACACGATGGTGCTAGGTTTTCGTCTGTATGTGCACGATGCACTTTTTCATGGCGATGTATTTCTTCACGTCGTCGGTGGATCCGTTTCCTCGTCACGATGTGACTACTGCTGGGACTTTCCACTGCCGCTGTGTGTAGTAGTGTGAGTCTTCAAGGATCTGCACATTTTAACTGTTTTTCTTGCCTTGCGTTGATGTGTGCGCGGCCGATGTTGATGCTGGGTCGGGGGGTGGTAGCGAAATGCACCGGATGGCCCTCAGCCCTGGCGATGGCTGCTGACTGCTGTCTCTCGGAAATGAATTCGAAAACTCTCCGCCGTATCGCTCGGATAGATGGAGACGATTGTGAAATGCGACATCTAGATATTGTGCATGCCATAAAACAATAAAATACAAAACTTTCCCGAATGTATTCGTATATTTAATTTTATGTGCAATTTCAGTCGAAAAATACGGCAGTTTTGAAATTTATCTGTGGAATAGCAGTTTGTGCAGCAGTGACGGTTGACTTATAGTGGATGTGCTTTTTTAGACGGAGACTGTTTCTGCAAGATCACTTCATCGCCATCACTTTATTACAGAATTATTGTTTCTCAGTTTCGCATCAAGGTAAGGTTTGTTTCAAATATGTTTACGAATACGATCGCCGCCCCTTCCACAAAAGGATGTGCCAAAAACGGACAAATACATAAATTTTTCCTGCGCTCGGAGTGAATACTCCCTAAAATCATAAGTAAGATAGCGATAGCCTGACACACCTTCCACAAATCCACCGCCTCGCCCCGGGACGCTCTTTCCGCAGCGTTCAAAAATCAAGCTTTCCCTGTCCACCGACTCCCACACAGAGAAACAGCGGTGTCCCTGGCGGAAGCATATTTTAAATCATGCGACGAAACTCCGGCACCAGCAGCCGGCGCCGCCCCCTCTGATTCGCTCCATCATCGTCGCCCGATCGTGGTGCTTCTAATGAGACACCAACTGTGAGTCGTCCCCTCGTTTCGGTTTGAGCCATTTCAGCCCCGGCCAATTGTACAACTTTCTCCAAACACCGAAACCCTTTTCCCAGCCCTGCCACGAATTTATAACTTTTGAACATTCCTTCCTTCCCAAATGTGTCCTCGGTCACCCACCTCCAACCATCCTTCGCGTCGAGACCGAAAGCAGGATTTGCTTCCTATTTAGACAGCCAGCCAACCAACCAGCCAGCGAGCATCGTTTGGATTGCTAATATAATAAATCAAAAATTAAACGACATCTTTAGAAATCATAATCATAATTTCTGTCTCTAGCTCTCTTTCTCGCTGGCCCCAACTCACTCAAGCGCTCTTGCGGCGCAAAACGTCCGTATAGAAATATTTTACGTTTTTCCTACTTTCCTACATTTTATTTCTGGCCTTTTTTCGTGCGATTCCGAGCTCGGGGAAACGCGGAAAGCGGAGTTTTCCTGGCAGGGCCCCCAAGGGGGTGTCATACCCTTCTCCTGGTTCCGAGCGCCTCATAGTGACGGCACTTTCTGCTGCCACCGTGTCCTTCAGCCAAAGTAGGAGTATATTTCAAATATATGTATATTTTAAAAGAGTGTTAATGAACGAATTACCCGGGAAGAGAATTTTTCAACCAACAGTCACAAATCATCGACACCCAAACTAACTCTTCTGCCGCTGCTCAAAACTGAGTTCCGTTGTGAAATGCGAAGGCTACCCACCGGTCCTCCTGGCTCCTCGTGGGCGAGAAAGGGAGAGAGAAAACGATGGGTATGGCAAAGAGGGGGTGTGACGACCGGGAGTCGAGTCGCCATAATTCATGGGTATCAATTTAAATTACAGCGGTAAATCTTAATAAATTCCCGATAGACGCTTGATAGTGTCCTTTTGACGAGGGCAAACGGCGAAAATTATGTGCGGACTGCGACGAAGGCGGCTGGGAGCGGCGATGGCGACGGAGAAATTAACTGCTGAAACTTGTGTTTTCTAACTGATCCAGAGTGTAACAGCGCCAAAGTGAAACGGAGGCATGGGTGGATGGCACATTTAAGGGTTGTGACGAGTATGTGATTGCGGACAACAGTGTTAAGCTCGCCAGGGAACAGCCAGGCGATGGAATTGCGAGCGCATTAATTAGGAAATTCTGATTTACGAAGTGCGTTATTCTATGAACTGTTAATTTTGAAATCGCACAAATCTGTATATAAACTGATGCCCGCTCGGAAATCCATTTAGTTGTTTTTGCGATATGAGGATGGTCATGCTCACACGCATATGCATAATCAGAGTGTCGACTCAAAACCCCAAAAAAATTCCCTTATATTTCCTGATTTTCCAGTATTTTATCAAAAAACTTCCAGTAATTCCAGTTGTATACAGGTCGGACTCGATTATATACAGTCTCTGATTTCTTTTCACTGTATGTAATCGGATCCTGTGTTGTTTTTTCTTGTTCGTTTTTTATGCATGTATTATTCGTTTTTTTTAATATAAAAGAAAAAAATGATTTTTGATGCGTCCCCTTAAAGTCAGAGTTTTCTGACCTTTCTCACATGAAAAAAATAAATAAATTTATCCAGATTCTCTCAGGAAGTGATAAACGATCATATTTAATGAAAAATTCCTTCTACGCATATGTTCGAATATCAACAATGACAGATATAAGACTTTTTTTTTTTGTTTCGGACTCTTTTGCCTCAAACTGGCTCTACAATAAAAAGTACGCTACGGAAGAAGATTCTGTTGCTTTCAATTGAAAGATAAGAAAATTGAGTACAGGATATATTAGTGGAACATATAAATTAGAGGATTTTAATAACATTTTGGGAGTGAAAAAATTAAAAATCAATAATATTTGATGTGTTATTACTTATTTTATCCGGAAAATTTATATTGAACTTTGTTGTTTCTATCAATTAAATTGAAGCTCTCTAACCGCTCTACAATCTACAATATTTGACTCCAAATTTCTGTACTTCTTAATTTGGCTGCAATATTGATATAAACAATTCCTGGTGAAAATTCAAACAAAATCTTCAAAAGTCCCGATTCTTACCCCACTGTACATATAATAGCCATTTAAATTTGAGCTTAACGTTGGAAGGTTAAATTTTTTCTTAAAATAAGTTATATTTGAAATAATAAAAATTTTTTTTTCAAACTGTATATAATCGAGTCCGATCTTTATTAGAGTAATTCCAAAAGAAATCGTCCTAAAAATGCAGATTTTAAAAAATATGTATTTTTGATTCGAATGGAAGTTTGTTGGGTTGGGTTGGAGGAAATATGACTTTTCCAGAGCTATTGGGATTTTTTCGACTCAAGTGTAACTTTTGAAAAGGGCGTATCGATTTTGGTAAGAGAAATCTTTGATAATTTATATCTCAAAAACTATGAGTCGTACTGAAATAGTGTCTTGGAAAGAGTTAAGAAGAGTTATGATGTTAAAATGTGAAAAAAAATTATACACTGAGAGAAAAATCAGCACTCTTTTTTATTTCCAAAAAAAAATTAAATTTACAATATCTTAAATATATATTTTTTCATTTTAAATAAATTAGATAGTAAATTAGAAATATTTCATCAAATATCTCGAGAATGGCAGCATTTAGAAGGAGATTGATGAAGAGCTTTTTTGTTTAAAATCACATCAGGTTTCATAATTTGTGGCTAAAAATGATTGTTAACATATAAAAATTCGAAGTTTCGAGAATTCATAAAAATTCGATGTTCCACAAAGTTCTTCAAAAATCTTGGACCTGTTTTTTAAATTTCTGCATGACTTCCATTTTATATGAGAAAATTAAAACAAAAATTAAAAGTATATATTTTAAATATTGCACATCAAAGTTTTTTTTGTAAGTGAAAAAAAAGAGTACTATTTTTTTCTCATTGTATATATTTTTCATGTTTTAACATCAATACTCTATAACTCTTTCTAAGAGATTATTTCGGAACGACTCATAGTTTTTGTGATATAAATTATCAAAGATTTCTCTTACTAAAATCGATACACCCTTTTCAAAAGTTACACTTGAGTAAAAAAAAAAAAATTAAGAGGTTATATCTAGGACACGACCGCATATTTTCGACGTAGAACTACGCAATTATATTATGCAATCCACTTGTTTACAACTTCGAATATTATTTTAGAATGCATCGAAATTTTTGTAATAGATTATGTTTTTCGTTACAAATAAATTTAATGAAAGTTCTTTTACGTTTGATATGATGCCTAGGACTACCAAAATATGTGAACGGAAAAATTGTCAAACGATCATTGTATTTTACATTTCCCTCTGAAATTATTGCACATCTCATGTTTACGAAGTTCTCGAACCGCGAAAGTTTATTCTCCTCTAGTATCTGAAATGACGATTTTCCCAGGCTTCTCAGTTTAAAAGTACGTTTAGGGAAACATATTCCGGTCTGCACAACGACAAGCGAGTACAAAAGTACTCAACACCAAAAAATACCTTCGACTTGCATGTATCTGCAAAGCGGATTCCCCCAGGCACATTAATTTTGAAGTCCATGTAAGGGAAACACAGCTCGGTGGGAACAAAAATACCCCTAACTTGCATGTATATTTGCAAAGCGGATTTCAATAGGTACATCGATTTTGAAGTCTGTGTTGGGGAAACCGGTCCAATCAAAACTTGGCAGTTAGAGCTTTCAGATAACGCTTGATATTTTAAAGTTATTCAATTGTTCATCTCATGAAAAATAACATTTTATTAATTATGATAGACGCGTAGAAATGTTTCCTATCAATTGATGCAAACATCTTTCCGATCTTTTAAGAAATGTTCGAGTTATAAGCAAGCAAACCATTTGTCATGACAATGTCATGCGAAAATGCGAAAACAGAATAGAAACTGATAGAGGTTAGCATGACAAATGGTTTGCTTGGTTATATGCATTCGGATTACGGGTAGGGTTAGCACATAAATCGGCAGAACAAATGTATGGGAAAAAAGGAAGTTCTTCCAGTTTTCATGAATTTAAACCGTTTAGACATTAGTGAATTGTAATGTATAGCATATCAAACAAATCTTAGAGAATTTCCGATTCGATTGGTATGCAAATCATGAGAATTCGTTCACAGTGAAAATAGTTATTAACGTAAACTTTATTTCCTAAAAACGTGACCTGTTTTCTGATTTGGCACTCTTCCTGAAAGACGTAATTCTACGTCAAAATTCCCAATTGCTGTGGAAAACTCATATTTCCTCCAACCCAAACGGAATACAAACTTTCATTCGAATCAAAAATACTTTTGTAATTTGTCGATTTCAATTGAAATTACTCATTAGTATTCAATACTAGTATTAAATTATGATAATTTTTTAAACATTTCATTAACTGCGAGAAGCAGTTGTGAGCAAGGGATACATTGTCCTAATCGTATGTCTTTCCATAAAGGCGGTCCATCTGGAAGCTGTGTCGGAACTAAGTAGCGCTCACTCGCTTTTCCTGTCGCTATGGTTTATCAGCGAAGCTGTTTCCAGATAACGCGACTCGAGGAGCTGCAGCTGAAGGCGATCCATAAATTAATCAATTCTACCGATTACAAACCAGAGGTGACAGATTTCTTGACTAACAAAGGTGTAAAGTGGTATTTTATACTAGCACTATCCCAACATCACGGCGGCTTGTGGGAGGTTGCTATCAAGAGCGCTAAAACGTATTTAGGGAAGCTACTAGCAACCAAAATTTCTCGAAAAACATTTTCTTCTAAATTTTGAACGAAAATTATATGAATAGTTCATACAACCACCAATAGATCTCCCATACATTGGAAGAAGAGCACTGTTACTTTTTGCAATTTTGTTTAGTTTTTTTAAATTTTTTTCAGAGTTTTTTAGTTTTTCAGCATTTTTAAAAAAGTTTGGTTTTTTTTATGAAAATTCAAACAATTTCCTACATTTCATTATTTGACCAGAATTTTGTAGGTATTATACAGTGGTAGACATTCGATTAGCCGCACCTTATTTTTCCTCAATATGTTTAAAAATAAGTCAACTATTTGTTCAGTTTTGCTCATAAAAGACGATTATTGTTTATTTTCATCGAATTTATTATTAAAAAACAGTAACAATTCACTTTTTGTTTTCAAAACAATTCAAACATGTGAAATTAGGGTGGACATTCGTTTAGCCGCGTCTTCAAATATCGATAAAAAAATGTGTAGCAAATTTCGAGTTCAATCGATAGCTAATATTTTGTATGTCCACCTCCATTTCGAATCACATTAAAAGTTCGATTTGGCACCGAGTCAGGCAGCTTTTGAAGTGTTGTCATATCAATTAGGGCCCAACACTCCTGAATTACTGCCTTGAGGCTGCAAATGTTGTCAAATTGTCGTCCGTTTGCATAGCACATCCCGGCCAAGTTTCCCCATAGGTTCTCTCTGGGATTTCAATCGGGTTTGCTGTGATAGGAAAAGTCTCCGATTTAGTTTTTTCCGATGGTTTATATAAAGGGTGTGTCACATCAAATTGCATCACGGAAAAAACGCTGTAGAAATTCGCCCAGTAGACCGATCCTTTTGAAAATTTTAGACAGTAAAATAAAAACTATTAAACAACTTTTGGCATTTTCTTTTTATTCATACTTCGAGCCCAAGCCCGTATGCTCGCACCTTCCTCTTTACCCCGTCCAAAAGGTTCTGTACAACATCAGGTTGTAGTTTTTTTTGAACAGAAATCCATTTTCTCTTGAAGTCCGCCTCCGATTTGACAACTTTTGGGTTTTCCGGAGGGTCTGCTTCATAATCGCCCAATATTTCTCTATTGGGCGAAGCTCCGGCGCGTTGGCCGGGTTCATTTCCTTTGGCACGAAGGTGACCCCGTTGGCTTCGTACCACTCCAACACGTCCTTTGAATAGTGGCACGAAGCGAGATCCGGCCAGAAGATGGTCGGGCCCTCGTGCTGCTTCAATAGTGGTAGTAAGCGCTTCTGTAGGCACCCCTTAAGGTAAACCTGCCCGTTTACCGTGCCGGTTATCACGAAGGGGGCGCTCCGCTTTCCGCAAGAGCAGATCGCTTGCCACACCATGTACTTTTTGGCAAACTTGGATAGTTTCTGCTTGCGAATCTCCTCCGGAACGCTGAATTTGTCCTCTGCGGAGGAGAACAACAGGCCCGGCAGCTGACGAAAGTCCGCATTGACGTAGGTTTCGTCGTCCATTACCAGGCAATGCGGCTTCGTCAGCATTTCGGTGTACAGCTTACGGGCTCGCGTCTTCCCCACCATGTTTTGCCTTTCGTCGCGGTTAGGAGCCTTCTGAACCTTGTATGTACGTAGGCCCTCCCGTATCTTGGTCCGCTGGACGACTGAACCTGACAAATTCAGCTTATTGGCGACATCCCGGACCGAACTTCTCGGATCACGTCTAAACTGCTTAACTACGCGCTTGTGATCTTTTTCACGGACGGAGCATCCATTTTTGCCGCTCTTCACCATCCGGTCGATGGTTAGGTTCTCGAAGTATCGTTTTAGTACTCTGCTGACCGTGGATTGGACGATTCCCAGCATCTTACCGATGTCCCGATGTGACAACTCCGGATTCTCGAAATGAGTGCACAGGATTAATTCACGACGCTCTTTTTCGTTCGACGACATTTTTCCAAATTTACGAAAAATGGACAGTGAAGCATGGCCAACGTGATCTATACACTCTTATCTGATTATAAGCGAAAGCTGAAGATATAATTCCTAAAAATTAAATTTCTACAGCGTTTTTTCCGTGATGCAATTTGATGTGACACACCCTTTATGCATTTCAGTACGAAAAAAGCATATTTGCGTCCAAATTATCCACTTCTGAAATCATTCCCATCCTTCCATCAAACGTTCTGTTTTTCTATGTTTTTTCATGACATGATTTTTAACAGCAACACGTTACGACATGCTACTAAAGGCACAACTCAGCCACGGGAAACCGAAAAGGTAAACTGTTCCATCGCAAAGCAGGGAAACAAAAGGAAATCGAACGGTGAACGGCGTGGATTTGAGTTATTTTCTTGGGGTTGTGAATAACCGGGCTCAGTGGAGTATTCTATTTTGCCTCGGGACTCGGAAAACACATCTGCGCTCTGCTATGGCTGGAACACCGGAGCTGCCGTTTTGGTGTGTCGTCGTCGGATGAGCTGTCAGGCCGCGCTCGAGGTTTGCTCATCGGGTAACTATGAAAGGGGTATATATGAAAGGTGGGATGAACGTGTATGGCGAGACAGTTATAGCGGGCAGTGCTGCCAATACGCATTCTGAAGCCCACACAGGGGGAAAAACTTTTTATGTGTATGTCACCCTTCTAATCTCGAGTCCTCCGCGAGTAATCGGTTTCCCACATTACTAACCATAGATTTAGTTTAGTTTTAAAAATATATTTAAGATTTCGGCTTTTACTGAGCCTGTAAAAATAAACGAATTTATATAAAAAAAACTTTTTATGCGGTCCCTATCTATCGCACAAAAAAAGTTTTTTTCAAATTGTGAACCCAACACGACAATCGTTTCTTGGTTGCTTCGTGTCTTATTTGACCTTTAAGACGTAAAGTAACTTTGGTGTTCCCTATTTCGGGCCCATTTTCAATAAATTACGTACCTCGGATCGACCAATTTTAGAAAACTTGTCTTCTTTGAACATCTTTATTCTCCGTTCTTCCTCCGTTAATCGAGTACCTTTCGCCATTCCTTCAAATTGCACGTGAATCACTAATCTGACCTAGTGATCCCCGATTTTTGAAATTAATCGTTCATCAGCTAATCGAATACTTTTCAGAAGTTTGTTATTCGATACGATTAATCGCCCCAAATAATCGATTAATCGATTAATCGTCACACTGAGAGAAATAATTAGTTAGACTAATATTTCTCATTTGCTAGAAAGCCATCTCGAATCAAAAAAGTGTTTATTCCGCCTGAAAAGGGGCTGTCCACATACCACGTGGACAGAAAAATCATGTTTTTGAACACCCCCCTCCCCCACCGTGGACAAACATGGACTTTTCCTATACCCCTCTCCCTGTTGTCCACGTGGACATTACATTAAATTACAATTATTTCTAAAAATATCAAAATAAAATTGAACTTCACTTAAATTTCATTTTGGGATTGCTTCTTTTTTCTATTTTATAGTTTTATGGATAAAAATGTTAGTTTAATTAATAATAACGGCTTGTTTTAGGAAATTTTTTTTTCAATAAACAAAACAATCAAAAACATTGACAAAATTTGTGGCTATATAGTTGCCACCTGCCCGTCTAGCGGTAAACACTTGATGGTAAAAATGTTTTTCTTTGTTTGAATTAGTTTGAATTTGTTTCAACAAAAACAATTAATAAAATTCATGATGAGATTAAACCAGGTCCTAAACAGATCATATGTATTGAAAACTTCAACAAATAGACTGTTTTTCAATGGCTTTTCGGGAAATTTGCTCTAAATTGGGAGTTGTTAACACAAAATGACTACAAAAATGAATAGTTTTTAATTTTTTCGCGCCCAAAAAAATCAGACACGTTACTAGATATCAGAACTAGTTACCACAGTTAGGCTAGAAGTAATAATTCATTGTTAAAGAAGAGAAAAAAATAAAATCGTTGGTGGCAATATAGTTACCACTACCCGTAAAAGAGTTCAGGGAAAAAATACAAAGCATCACTCTTATAGACACACAATTATTCGAATATACAAGGTCATTTAAAAAGTATCCGCGTTTTTCTGTTTTATTTCTGAATAATTATTTTGAAGTAAGACTACGTCTAACCGGAAGATTAGGGGGTAAAATGAAAATCTAGGCACTGAACAAGTAGAAAAAAATCAAAGATCTCAAGCGCTTATAACTCGATCATTTCTTAATAGATCACAAAGACGTTTGCAGGGTCTTGGCTATTTCGTGGATGCATCAAAGCTTTCCAGCTAATCGCCCTATTTTTTGGCGCGTCATCAGAGGTTTATGTGATATTTTTCTGTTGATCGATTTTGGTGGTTTCCTCCATAATCGCCTCGTGAAAACTATCCAGTTGTGAACCGCACAACACTGAATTAACCTTTTGGCTATGTAACTCCTCATGATGATATTTGTAGTGGTTTCTCTTGCTTATCCCATGATATTTTGCGAACGATATCGTATTTTTCCAAGTTCACCCGTGATTATATGCTCCAGAAATGGTTTGATTTAGTTGTGCTTCGCTGATGAAAATTAGTCAATCAACTTCCTTTAGATTAATCCATGCGGCTTCCAAACATCGAGTTTCTCTGCGTGGCCTCTTTTTCAAACTATTGCTGAATCGACCCTTTCGCAACATCTAAGCCCAACCTCCCAAAACATGTTTGGTTTCTCGTTAAAAACTGGGCAAGGTTATTTTTTATGCTATTCTATGAGTCGAAATCATTGCGCTCAAGAAAAGTGGCCCGAGCAATGGATAACCGGAAGGTGCAATATCCGGTGAGAACGACGGGTGAAATAGCACACCTTAGGGAAACATAACTTTTCGGCCGGGCTGTCAAAAAGAATGAAATTTGACATTGTCCGGTGGAATACGACGTCTATCATATTGGCTAGTTCTGTTAGTTTGTTCTGGATCGCTGACTTTAATTTCGTTTAGTTATAAGCAGTACTTGTTAGAATTTATCGAAACTATGCTCATATAGCAGAATTCCTCTTTAATCTCACCAGACACAAGATGCAGTAGTATGGAACCGATATATTGTAGCTTTCTACGTAACTAGGCTTCGCCATGTAATTCGAATACGCTCAGAATACGCATTTCAGCGAAACAGTTCAATGATATTAAAAAATATGGTCTTTTACGGAGTACACGTAAGGAGCGGCAAAATTGAAATTCGATGAAAATGCAGAGCAGATTTAATTCATTTTTGGTTTCATTGTATTTTCAGAAATATTTATTTTATGTGTCCACGTGAACATTATCTAAACCCCTTCCTCCCTCACCATGGACAAGCGTGGACTTTTTCGTACCCCCTACCCCCCCTAAAGTTGTTCACGTGGTATGTGGACAACCCCAAATAAATTATCATCTTTAAAGCTCCCCTAAACTCGTAAACGAAGCTCAGTTCGCGTTGACGGTATTGAGCTTCTTTTACGAGTTTAGGAGACCTAAAAAAAAATGATTGAATTTCGGGATAAACCAACATCGATCGATTGATCGACGTAAATTATTTGTTCGCTTCAATTATTGGATGCGCAGTATTCGTACGATTAATAATCGAATTCTGTAGGAAGTATTCGATCGATCAATCGAACGGGGATCACTAATCCGACCAACTTCTTACGGTGCACATCCTATATTTACCGTGTAAATTGAATACTGCGAAGTAATTTTTCAAAAAAACACAGATAAAAACTCGTAATTATACGAAAACATGATTTTTATGCTCTGTGGCTAAACGTATGTCTCGGGAAAAAATGACATTTGAATGTTTACATCTACCGATGCCGCCTCGTGCGTGTGTGAGTGTGACGAGCGTCCTTTCAATAAAAGTGACTAAAATATACTACCACTACAGCAAATATGTATCCCGATAAAAAGAACATTCCTAATTGTTTTATAAGTGTTTCAAGTTTTTTTCAATTTCAATTGCTAAACGAATGCCTATCACTGTATTTTTAGTTGCTCAAATGTCACCCACAACTTTCACTGCTACTCCTAAGAGGTTTGGCATGAAATTCATCCATTGAAAATTTGTGCGTTATATCGAGTAACGTTATATCGAGGGTACGTTATAACGAAGTTCCCCTGTATGTGTACTTCACCAGCTGTTGATAATTTTGCCCATAAATGTTCAAATTCTTTACGTTTTTCGGTTATAAGCTTTTCAAAAGTGAAATTTGTATTAATGACAATGAGGAATCTCCTCCAGACTTCTTCTGAGACAGCGACAAGTTGCAGTTGTGCCGGAATCTGTTAGGATCTGTTCCATTAATGAGGACTTTCTATCAATCGCAGTTGATTCAAAAAAGCATGTACACCCAGCCTTCTGTTTAGGTTTAGGTTAGCCTTCTGTTTAGGTTTATATCAATGAAAATTATCCATCGTAAAACTCGTAGAGACGCGAAAGAGCCACGAAGCTTTTTCTGTCTATGATTTTTCTGATTATGGTGATTATGGATTATGGCTATGACAGAAAGCGTACCGTTTTGTCTCAAATTCCGAATACTTAAGCTTAGGTGGCCATTAAACAGTGTCTCATTACTCAAAATGGTACTCTATCGCGAAATTAATTTGATTTTTGGATACAATAGAGCCTTCTTTTTCATTTGACTTCAAACAAAAAAACTGATTCACAAATATATTTTCATGGAGAAAAACTAAAAATTACACTAATCACATTTGTCTCAAATTCCGAACACCATTTATGTTACTGATTCATATTCCGAACACTTTTGTCTCAAATTTCGAACAACCAAAATGCATTTGTTTAAAAAATTCATAACTTTTGAACCGCTGGACCGATTCAGATGATCGATATATCGATAATTAAAGCGAATAAGCTAGTATTTTGTGGAAAAATACTCGCAAGAAAATTTGATTTGGTTTTTGTAATAATCGATTGTGTTCATTTTTTCTAGTTTACATGGTTTTGGGACCAAGGGCGCTATATATTTTCATATTTTTTCTTGGAAGCTGGGGAGTTTTTACATAACATATCCAAAAATCAGAGGTGTGTTTTTTATGGTTTTTGAGTTATTATTTACATGATTTAGTCTTCGTTCGATATTCCTATGCGACTAGACGAGATCTATGCGAAAAGGATTCCATTTTTTTGCAAATTGAATATTATTTCAAAGAAGACTTGCTTATTGACTTAAATTTAATATGTCGATTATCCAAATCTGTTAGGTATTTCAGAAGTTACGAATTTTTGAAAAACGTCATTTTTGGAAAAAAGGGAAACATGAGTTTTAGACCAACGATTAACTTTGAAAAATTATAATTCAAAAACAAAAAAACAACACATTTCTGATTTTTGGATATGTTATATAAAAATGTAATATGATAATCGAGTTCGCCCTGTTACTTCAGGACCCCGGATTTGTTATTTTGGTTTTAGTTGAAGACCTGGCTAAGAAAATCAATTTTACTCTCGTTGGTTCACACCTGCGACCTGCGTTTTGCAAGGAAAGAGCATGCAAACATTTGTTAACAAATGTCCTTTTTATATTGTAGCACCGGAATTGGATTGTCCTTGTACCCTAATTTGATTCAAATTACGAACACTACTTTAACGTTAATTTTAATAAAAATTTCTTCATAAAAGATTTTTTTTTAACAATTTATAGTAGATTCGTAACGAGATTCTTACCGAACGAATATATAAACAGCAATTAAAATACAAAAATCGAAAAATTCACGATGCTTGTTTTCGAAGGAATTTGCTAATGCAAACATTTTATCACTGGTGTTCGATAGTCACTTTTTTTTGTAAATGTTTAATATTATAAATTATAGGCAGTATCTATACCTGTAAATGAATTTTAAAGTGAAACCAACAAACCAAAGAATGTTAGGGTTTTCATTATGGAATTATTTATAACATTAAAGTTCAGTAAATTTTTATTTAAAAATGATGTGTTCGGGATTTGAATCATACGTCGAAACTCGATTCAAATTCCGAACTCCACTCCAATACTAATTTTAATAAATATTTATGCATAAGATATCATTTTTTCCATCCATTTAATGTAGATTCTTACTTTTCTAGCACTTTACATGAAAACAACAAACAAAATAGTTCAAAAAACTACAGAAACAGAAAAAAATAACGGTGCTTGCCTTTTACGGAATTTGCTAACGCAAACATTTTATCATTGGTTTTGACTGTCACTTTTTTTTTGTAAATGCTTAATATTATAAATTATAGGCTGTATCGATACCTGTAAATGATGTGAAAATTTAGCCTATAATCAAAGGAATGTCAAGGCTCTCATTATTCAACTATTTATAACATTAAAGTTCAGTAAATTTACATTTAAAATGAAGTGTTCGGAGATTCAATCATACAAAGAAACTTGATTCAAATTCCGAACACTACGTCAATACCAATTTTAATGAATATTTCTGCATAAAAAATCATTTTTCATCCATTTATTGTAGATTCTCACCTTTTCTAGCACTTAACATGAAAAAAGCAAACAAAGAAATGGAAAGAACTACAAAAACTAAAAAATTAACGATGCTTGTTTTTTACGCAATTTGCTAACGCAAATATTTTATCTTTGGTTTTGACTGTCACTTTTTTGCAAAAGTTTAATTTAAAAAAAAATAATTTTAATTATATTGTAATTTTAGATTATAGGCTAAATCAATGCCTGTAAATGATGTTAAAATGTGGCTTATACCTCAAAGAATGTCAGGGCTTTCATTATTCAATCAGTTATAACATTAAAGTGTAGTGAATTTACATTTAAAAATGAAGTGTTCGGAATTTGGGACTGTTTGGAATATGAGACAAAACGGTATAAGAGTTTGCTTTAGCCTAAAATTGGCACTGCTACAAATAAAACTATTGTTTCGTGTTCGAACAGACAGACCAGAAACAATTTGTTTTACAAGTCCGTTAAAAGTATTACATTTGTAGGAAGTCTAACAACTCAACGACATCCAAATCTTGGGTACGAGCGACAGTGCCTACATTCGACAGCTAAATCGAGCGTAACCATCTTTCGCCCATCAAAAAGTTGCAGAAATTACGATTCCCGAGCAACATGAAAAGCACAGAAAAACATCTCTGCAGTGCTATATTTTCTTCCTTCCCAAGCCCGTCATCCTGCTGTCTTACTGCCTTTGACGGTTCGTTGTTTCTTCCAACATCCAGTCATTAAAACCATCTCTCTAGGCTCCCTTTAATTCGGAATACTTTCCCTCCACAGCTTGCCTCGCTCTCTCCATCATTAATAAATACGACAGGGGTATTATATTATTACACACAACTGTGCCTTCGCTCCGGCTCACTCATTTCACCGCAACCTCTAAAGCGACGGCCAACGCAGCAGCGGCAGCGCGAATTGAGAAGCGCCCAGAATCTTCTGCTTTTTCGCGTTTTTGCCGCTTGTCGCTCAGTTTCATGTTCATCTCCGATACTGCTCTCAGTCCCCGGATGGGGTGGTAACATGCCACCCAACGCTTTTCAACCTTTCCCTTCTCTTTGTATGGGCCCTCGCGCTCTCCGGAAGGGGGTTGTGTTTCGTCAAGGCGATTTTCTCATCACTGGATGCGCTGATGATGCTTTGCGCCGGTGATTTTATCCCTGTTTCGCTTGTTATTTGTTTTTTTGCCCCTGTCTCGTCCCGACGGTTCCCCCCCTGGACGATCAGCCAAAGTCAACCGAGGAAAGGAAGAATTTAAATGGATGCGAGAGAGCGAGATAGGATGACAGGTTCCGAAGCGGATCACATCACCTCACATCTTCTCGTTCGCGTCCTGCTGTCATTTTCTATGTTCGGCGTTAATATTTTTGCGTCGCTCCGCATGAAATTGTTCAGTGTTGGTAGAATTGATGGTTTTGGTTGGTTTTTCTTATGGAATTTTCTCCTAACATCGGTCAACAGTGGTCAGGGATTATCTTGTGTTCCCATGACCAGTCATAACCTGATTCGTGTTTGCACTTGAAACCAACGCGATGCATGAAATAAACCTATTGGAATTTATTCAGATTTTCAATAGCCATATTCATGATACATGATTTAATATATTACATTATAATCGATGACATGAGATATTTCATGTGGAAAATTGCCGGTGAATGTTATGTTCAAATTCTTTCAAACACTTTCTTATGTTTATTAAATTAAACATCCCGAACTTAAAAAAGGGTTCTTCTGATTTGTCCTCCATATTTCTCATTTATTGTACTCATGAACCACTCCAACTGATAGTAAACGTAGTAAATTACTCTTACTAGACAATTCAATGTTGTTGTTTCAAAAAAAACCAAAAAATTTAGGGATCAACTCTGAACGCATGACGCGAAAAATATTGTTCATCGGTAGTCGCTAATATTTCCATGATTATAGCAACATTTTAATTTTACGTCGAAAAAATTTTTGTTTTTAAATCTTCAACATAAAAATCATCATTTTTGGAACGTTTGATTGAAGGATCGTAATTTTATGGTCAAACTCTTATATCAGGCACTCACTCCCAGATGACGCTTTCATTACTGCCTCGCTGTTTTGAGGGTTGTATTTAAAGGCTTTGTGATAATTACGTAACCTGGCTTCTTTTTTAAGCCTCTAGAATCTTTTCAGAAGTAGATGTAGTGATCTTGAACAGATTGTTCAGAATTTCATTGAGAAACTCTGCTCCATTTCGACTTTCCAGGTTTTCGACGAGGAATCCCTGACATCCACTCATTTCATTATAGGACCATACTTCAAAAATTCTATCATCCTCTGGCGACCGACAACGAGTCGGAGTGTTGAGAATGGACGAGAGAGGCTGCCGGGACACGAAAAGTTTTGTTTATTTGGATCGTTCATAGAAGTCCCACTAGTTATGTGTTAAAGGATTCCAGTCCCGCTTCATTGACCCACTTAATGCAGTGAGGCTAGAAAGTACTGTGGAGGGCGCCCTGGTACCCCACAGGTTTCGTTAGTGCTAAGGTATTAAATTTACTACCAACCCACTCCCCACCCATTCATACATTGATAGGCATAAAAAAGCTCACCTTGCATATTTAAAAACTTTTCTCAATTTCTGGACTATTTAATAAAAAAAACTACTTTTGTATAAAAAACGACGTAGTACGTCCTATTTAATATTTGTATTCTGCTTTGTTTCTGCCCGTCAGTGCAAGCTCTGCACTCTGCTCACTTTGCGCTTGTTCTGAGAATGCATTCTGATGCGAAGAATTTTGCATGGCTGTTGAAACACGGTAGCGAAATAGGAAATGAGTTTGGCCAGGACGAGCACAGTATTTATACAGATGCTGAAATAATGTACAAAAAACACACAAGCATTTCACTACACCAGATGGCAACTATTCGATATACGCAGCTTCGTAAATTCTTAGAAGTCTCATGAAACATTGTAGTTATCAGCCAACCAGCCAGATTTATACAGAGCAAACTGGATATTGTTTTTATCCAGGAGCCATGGACAAATAACGGAAAAATATTGGGTATAGAAACTAAATCGTGTAAGTTGATATATGATGAAACACAGCAGTCCCCAAGATCTGCTATCCTTGTGAACGGGAACGTTAAAATGTTACCTATTACAGAATTTATACAACGAGATATTGTAGCGGCTGTTTTTGAAATTCCTACAACTCGTGGACGAACAGAAATCTGCGTGGCGTCTGCATATTTTCCAGGAGACGTAGACGAAGTGCCCCCCCCTGGAGTCCAAGCATTTGTATCTTTCTGTAGTTCTCAGAATAAAGCATTCATCATCGGGTGCGATTCAAACGCACATCATACGATATATAACAGCACAGATATTAACAAAAGAGGTGAGTGTTTATTACAATATTTGACAACCAATAATATAAATAACTGTAATGAAGGTACCAACTGTACTTTAATGAACTCCATAAGGCAGGAAGTTTTGGATTTGACATTTTGCAGTAATACTCTCTCTGAAAACATATTCAATTGGAATGTTTCTGAAGAAATATCGCTGTCCGATCACGAACACATAATGTTTGACTATAAAGTGAATAATATTATTAGAGAAACTTTTAGGGATCCCAGGAAATCAAACTGGGAACTTTACTATTCCTATCTAGCGGTGGGGGGTAGCTTCCCGGAAAAAAGTATTAAAACTAGTGAGGAACTCGAAAAAAACTCTGTTTATGCTACAACAAGAATAATTCCAGCTTACAATAGAAACTGACCAGTTAAGGTACGATCAACAGACAGGGATGTACCATGGTGGAATGCTAGGCTGGAAAATTTAAGAAAAGACGGGTGGGTAATGTCGGGGACATAACCGGAGAGACGTAGGACTACACCAAGGGGTGTCCATTATTCGAATATCATGGAGCACCGATACCAGAATTACCAACTTTTCATGCGCAGAATTAAAGAAAAAATTGAAAGGATAGAATAAAACCTCAGCACACGACAAATTTTGATAGTTTCGTATTTGAATCTAAATACTCAAACGCGGTGGAAATGATGTAGGGGTTATTGTTTAGCCGGCAACGAACACACACTTGATGGCAAGCATATCGTAATAGGAATTTACCGTCTGGTATCGTGATATAATTTGGTTTTGCATTCCTCGTGAATAACTGTATTCTACTAGTCAATCCCTTACATTTGATACCCATATTGATGGGGCTTTGAGAAAATATGTAATTCGTCACTTTGTAGCGGCCGCCATCTTGGATTTTCAAGATCATGAAATACGCAGTTTTATAATGACTGCAGAGATAAAGGTATGTTCCAAATTTCAGATCAATCGGTCACCAGGAAGGGAGTCAAATTTCAATTAATGTGGTACAGCGCTATAGACAAACATGTTACATACAAACATGTCACAGCTAAATAAAACCGTTTAAAAACTCCATCATTCAATCAAATCGAGCGCGATTAGCCTCTCCTTCACTCGGCGTGACGCTTCCAACGCTTTTAACACACTTCGATAGGTTCTCCTGCCCCACATCGTATAGAAACTCCTGTCTCTTCCTCTTGCGGTATCGCACCGCATACATTCCCTGCAAATGCAGCGATATCTCATATGCTTTATAGCTGTTCGCTGCGGGAGCGCAGACAAAATGTATGGGAAAGTAGGGAATTCTATCTTCCAATTTTTCATCAATTTGAACTTTATATGAGCTGAGAACCCGTAATGTGTAGCATAGAAACAATTGCTGAGGATATTTACTATAAATGTGTATATTTGCAACCAAAATCCATTCATTAATTGAGGAGGTATTAGCGTTCAAAAACTGAACACTTTTTCACACTGAAATATTGAAATGGGCCCCTATATTGAACGGTTAGACGTAGTCCTACGTCAAAACAAATGTTTACCCGAGCAAAGCTTACTTCGCAGTGGGATGAATATAGGAAAGCACTCACTTCGTATAAAAAAGAGATCAGATGATCTAAACGTAAAAATTGGAGGCACACTTGTGAAAATATTGAAAGTACTCCAGTCGTTGTAAGATTACGAAAAGTTTTGGCAAATGATCATTCTAATGGTTTAGGAACTCTCAAAAAACAGGACGGAAAGTTCACTTCTAATGCATCGGAGACCTTGAGTTTAATGATGCAAGTTCATTTTCCAGGATCAATACCGGTCATGAGTGATAGGACGAAAGGCATAGATCCACATACTGAGTTGTAACAGAATCACACTTTACCGTCTGAAGATTTCAATGATAATACCAGTAAACCTGGGCATGAAATGATCAGTGCAGAGGAGCAAGATCTTGCGAGTCGTATTTTCACTCATGCAAGAGTCGAATGGGCAATAAATTCATTTGATCCTTTTAAATAACCGGGTAATGATGAGATCCGTCCTGTGATGATCCAGAAAAGTGGAGGAACTGTAGTGCCCTGCTTAACAGAAATGTTCAAAGCTAGCTTACGATTGAACTATATTCCAAAGAATTGGCGACAAATTTGGGTTTTTTTCTATTCCCAAAGCTAATGAAAAAGATAAAAAAAAGTCCAAAATCGTTTAGGCCTATTAGCCTTTCGTCATTAATGCTGAAATTAATGGAGAAACTACTCAGTAAATTTCAATTTGCATACCAGCCAGGAAAATCAACAGTAACAGCACTTCATGCACTAGTAACGAAAATTGAAAAAAACACTTGAAGTCAAAGAGTTGCTACTAGCCGCGTTCTTAGATATTGAAGGAGCGTTTGACAATGCATCCCACAATTCAGTGAGAAATGCTATGATACAGCGTAATTTCGATGAAACTGTTGTAGAATGGATATTTCAAATGCTACAGAAAAAAGAGAAATAACGTGTAATCAGGCAGGGGCCATAGTTACAATAAGAACTGTGAAAGGATGCCTACAAGGAGGAATTCTTTCACCTTTGTTATGGTCATTGGTAGTAGATAACCTACTGGCATTCCTTGAAAGGATAGGATTTGACATCATAGGCTTTGCAGATGATATTGTATTTGTAGTTCGTGGAAAATATGAGTATGTAATCAGAGATAGATTGCAATATGCTCTAAACTTAACTATAGCATGGTGTAAGGATGAGGGTTTACCTATGAATCCTCATAAAACTACTGTTGTTCCTTTTACACGTAGAAGGAAAATGAAAATACCAGATTTGCATTTGCTGGGAACTAAAATAGTGTTTTCTCCAAAGGTGAAATATTTAGGAGTAACTCTTGATAGCAAGCTCAATTGGAACTCGCATATAGATGAAATAATACATAAGGCTACGAATGCATTATGGATTAGTAAAAGAACATTCGTTAATAAATGGGGACTTAGACCTAAAATGATCTACTGGATCTACACTGCTGCACTGCCGTAATCTCGCAAAGTGACGCAAGCGCCAGAGGAAGAAATTTTCAGCCCGAGACTTTTCGCAAAATTACATGTATAATTAGCATACGCGTACGTTACGAAAATCTGATCTGTACAAATTGTGTACAATTGATGGAAAAACATTGCCATCGGCAAGATTTTTGAAAAAAATGCAGTTTTATTTAAGCTATTTTACCAACGCCAGTTTGTTGTGTAAACAGCAAATTTTAATCTCTGTTTCCACAACCAATTGGCGTTCATCCATCAATGTATGGGAAAATCTGTTTCCAAATATTTTCTACAACATGCCACCGTTGAGCGAAGCATGAGGTAGCATCAGGAAGAAGAGTTCTACACATTTTCCGTCTTTGTAGCATGTGTCGAACGGGCTAACGTAGTTGAGAACCCGATTGTAACAACTATGGACAGCACCTTCTTTTCCAACCCAAAATGCAATTGAAAACATCCGTGTGGAATACGATAATGCCGTCTGAAATTATCCGATGTAAAGCAAATACAGTTTACGCGAGGATGTTCTGAGTTTTGTTATAAGATGCGTTTCTATGGAGATTTTAGAAGAGTGCAGCTGCTCAGCAAATCCGACATTTACCCTTTGATCAACTCTCAGCTTCAATTCATCCGAAAAAGACATTGAGCAAGCGAGTTAAGTGAACATCGTCAAGATGCTTTGTCCCTTGATTGATGTTGTTATTTGAAATTTGTTGTCCCTTCTCGTTCATTCTATGCCATCAGAACGGATTAAAAATCACATCGCATCAGATTCAAATTACGTCACATTATAAGGGAAATGGCGCTTGCGCCACATCACAGTGGAAATGGCGCTTGCGCCACATCACAGTGGAAATGGCGCTTACGCCATTCCGTTTTCAAGCTTTTACGGGGTCATTTTTCCATATTTCTATAAAGCTTCGCAGTCGTTTGAAAGGATTTGGTATTCTTTATCGATCTATAACATAAAATGTAAAATGTCAATTTTGGCGCTTGCGTCTCTTTGCGAGATCACGGCAGTGCTATAGTGAATTCAAGAATAACATATGCGTCATTAGTTTGGTGGCCAAAAACAAAATCCAAGCATGCTCAGGAAAAGCTACAATTTCCATCACAGGAACAATTCGTAGTACGCCATCTAAAGCGCAAGATGCAATATTTAAACTACTTCCCTTATACAGCTTTGAGTCATATTTCGGACACTTTGTTCTAATATCTTGAAATGCTTCATACACTGATGATATAACTAATGATAAAATTAATATCACAATTGCTTCTTTAGAGTAATTCCTTGGTTTCCTATTACTTCATTTGATAATTACATTTGAATTATTACATAGTAGGAAAAAATTCAACAACACCTACTCATTATCGTTTGTGTTTGACGTTTGTTTAGCGTGAGCACGTAGAATTTACCCGTTCATAAATATTCAAATTTCTCCCGTGTATCATCAGTTCCCATCATCGTTAACAGTTTACTGTGATTGCTTGGTAAGTGTTTCGCAGTTGACTATAGCATATAATTAAGTGTAATGTAATTTTCATTCAAAAAAATATAAAATAAAGTGTCCGAAATTTGAATTCAATCTGTCCGAAATTTGATTTAGTGTCCGAAGTTTGATTCTTATTCGCTTCATTTGAAAAGCATTTTATTCGATGATTTTCTTACGTTTTCAATCAAATAGGTACCAAAGTAGAAAGCTTAAAAGCATATTGAACTAATTCATTAAAAATATCAACCAAATAATACCTGTGCATAAAGTTTAGATCTGTTTTCTGCATCATATGCCTTAAGCGTCCGAAATATGATTCGGAACGGTATCTATTCGTTCAATTGGATGCGGAAAAAACGCACTAAGGTTGAAAAGAACAAAACAGTTCTTTGATGGAGACCTTAGGGGTCATTTAAGTATTCTAAAGTAATTCAAACTTAATCCGATACTAACTCAGGAGGACTGGATGAGCAGGCAATGTGACTGAGCCAAGCCGCACTGAATGGGAGTCAGGGGGACCTGATATTCACCCAGGATCTATAATTTTCTACACTGATGGTTCCAGATTAAACGAAAGAGCCGGGGCTGGAATAACCGGTCCTGGAGTGAACATATCAATTTCAATGGGCAAGTGGCCAACTGTATTTCAGACAGAAGTATAGGCAATTATTGAATGTGCAACAATTTGTCTAAGGCGCAATTATAGACATGCAAACATATGCATTTTTTCTGACAGTCAAGCTACATCGAAAGCATTGAAGTCAGTTACCTGTACTTGTAAATTAGTTTGGGAGTGTATTCAACTTCTTCAAGAGGTAGCTAAAAAGTACAGTGAACCTATTCTGGGTTCCGGGGCACTGTGGAGTTGAAGGTCATGAAAAAGCAGATTTGTTAGCTAGATGTGGATCATCGAAACCATTCCTAGGACCAGAACCATTTTGTGGGGCCCCTGGATGTACCCTCAAAATGGAATTAAAGAACTGGGAAAAATCAAAGATTGATGGCATCTGGACACATAGTACAGTAGCTCGACAGGCTAAATCATTTATATCACCAAGTGAAAAAGTAACTTAAAGACTACTCAGTCTAGCGAAAAAGACCTATCACTTTCAGTGGTCTAGTGACAGGACATTGTCCAAGTAAATACCACCTAAAGAATCTAGGTAAATTGGAAGATGATACCGGTCGTTTCTGTAACCTAGAAAATGAAAGCTCGGAACATTTATCATGTAATTGCGAGGCACTTTTTCATAGAAGGCACAATTTCTTTGATAAAGGTTTATTGCAACCCTAAGATGTTTGGATAGCTTCTCCCAATAAAGCAATAAAGTTCATTCGTGCTATAATACCTCATTGGGATCATGCCTACAGTCAGCAAGTGGAAATCACTCCAACTAATAGCAATACGACACCCTGATAAGGCTTACAACAAATAGGGGCCCGCCACAATAGATCAAATAACTGGTCGTAGTAGAATATGTACCCAACAGGGAAGAAAAAAAAAATATCAGCCAACCTAAATCAATTCATTGTACCAATTCTTTCAGTTATGAAATTTCCATTCTACAATTTTTTCTCTGACAATTTTTACATCCCGTCCAAACAACACTACGATCGGACCATCTCTCTGCCAGCGCTGCACCGTCCGTCCACCTTGTGGGGGAGGGGGTGGTAACAAGAAGTCTCCACAGAACAAATGAATATATTTCACCACTGTCGTACAACCAACACCAGTCGCCCCCTTATATCGATGTTGATTCCCTGTTTCGGTCGAGGTATTCTTTTCGTGGTTCGACAATTTCTAAGGACTCGAGAGTTGTCCCTGGCTTCCGTCGACGGATGCCGCGCTGGAGCAAGGAGCAAGGTTGCGGAAAAGGAGGGAGTGGGGTTGGTGTAGAAATTATAGCGCTGTGCCGCAGAAGTGCCTTTCATCAGTCAGTTTGAATGCTGGGCTGGGAAATAACGATAGCACGTGGGATTGCGTGGGATATGTACAATTTATACATAAATAAATATATAGCAGCATTGCTCTGTTGTTGCGGGCTGAAAGGGCAGGGTGAATGGTTTCCGGAGAGGGAGGGTGGAGAAAGAAGTGGAAATCGCGCTGGGGCTTACGGATTTAGTTTAGCGCTCTCGAAGAAGCCGACGCTGACGAAGATGGTTCAGCTGGCGCGGTTGGCCGTTTTGTTCGGGGGAGAGATGAAAAGTTATTGGAAGAGATCCTGACACGTCTGAAAACAGAGCAGACTAGGAATGAAGCAACGCAAAAAAAGGAGGAGGGAAATCATTTCTAGGCTTAGGAGATGCTTGTACAGCACGTGGTGGTCGGGTGTGCTTTGCGAGCGAGGGTGAGCCCCCGGGGGGCGGGGGCGATTTACGATTATAACCAAAGTTTCCTTTCCTTCATTTTGATTTGATTTGAATTCGACAATAAGGCTTCAAAAAATATATTTCACGTCAAAAATTGCTCGGAGCGTTTTTCCGCGTGAATATAAGCAGCGGCGTAGAGAAAAATAGGAAGGGATGTTTTTCGTGTTTTCTTGCTACGCGCTGGCTGTGAGTGGCTGACTTTTCGGGACGGATGCTGGGTTGGGGAGGCTGGGTTGGTTGCACGCTTTGCTGCTACTCTACTGCTGCTGCTGTATACCCGACCCTGTTAATGATGATGATGCTTGAATTGGAGTTAGCCGCCTGGAGGAAATTGATCACCGGCTCGGTGAAGCATAAATTCTTACGGCCCTGCGGGGTCTTTTCCTTTTGTTCTTATTGGTTTAGTCGTAAATTTGAAACGCAAAGCTAATTTCGACTTGGTATGATTTTCATATTTATTTTTACGTTCGTGATCGTTTCTCTTCTTGTGGGTGCCTGGCTTCGCTGGTCCTGTTTCCCTCGCTGGGAGCTGAGATGGGTGGATATCATTAAATTCGGGCAAGAGCGGGGAAAGTTTATGGTGGAAAAATGGACCCTTTCCAAAGGGAGCATTGGCTTTGATTAGTTCTGCTAGGTTGTCGAAGCAAGTAAATTGTAATTGATTGGAAGATTAACGATAATTATTTTGATTGTTTCCCCCTGGAAAGGTGGTGGGTTTTTCCACGTAGAAATATAAGTTTTTATGCCGAGCGGGGGAGTCGTGCTAAGTAGAGCCAATCAAAAACAGTTTGATGAAGACAATCGAACAGATAACTCCACGGTCGGTATAATTCTAATGATTTTCGAAGAGCCTCGAATCCTTGGCTCGTTTGAGGCAAACCCTTCACAGCTTTCGTTAATCAATTTGATTTATCAATATGCATAAGCGGCCGCTCGGCACTCGCCGGGAAACTTTCTTTTCGGTTATAACGAGTTGCCGCAACGCAGTAAGAAAATAAATTCATTACAAAACCCCGTGTAATTGTACCACAGGCGCATTCTAGGAAATATATGTCGTTTAGAGCTTCGTTTATGCTTATGCTGCCAACGCCACCCATGCCACGCTTCACGTGTGGCTCCAAACTTTGTGGATGCTGCAACAAGAGTAACCACCGTGTGTGTGTGTGTTTGTTCGGGATGGCGTTACGATATACTTGTATGCAGGGTTGCCAATAATATTCACCGTAGAACCGTTTTATTTGATTCAGATTGGCTTTGATTTTCTAAAAGTATTCCTTTTACCCATTTCAATGCTTGAGGAAAATAATTTTTCTTTGAAAGCCTCGTGCAGTACTTATATGTAGTACATAAAATAGCGAAATAAACCATTAATTAATCATATCATTTGAGTAAATCGAAATGATGTTTTCCCCCACTCGAACATTACTGTGAAACAATATTTGAGGATCTTGTTTTCTAGAACCGCTAGAAAATACGGTTTCGTTTGGGTCGATAGAAGATTGTCGCAAAACTGATCGCCAATGTGATTAATTGAGGTGCATTGTGGACACGGTTTCTTGTTATAGATCATTGAACCTGACCTCAATCCTCTGTTCTTTTTCTTCTAATGCGAGTTTTGACACTCCTGTAGTGTTTCTTTTGACCATCTTCACTGCTATCTTTTCCGCACTCCCGATGAATGTAAAAGTGTTTAGTTTCAATAAAAATAAACGAACTACATTTTTTTATCAATCACGCTAGGTTCAAAATCAAAAAGAGCATAACTTACATTTTGGAAGGAACTGAAATTTCAGTATAATTAACTTCGAAACTTCAATAAACAAAGTTTTTCCATGTTCAATCTATACTGTATCAACGATTTGGCGGTCTTCGTAGCCACTTGGTTACGCGTTCGCTTTCTAAGCGATCGATCGTGAGTTCAAACTCAGGGTCCTCAATTGACCATCTTTGTGTTGTTATAGAGTAACTTCATCCACGCAACCATCATAAACGATGGAGATCGATCCACGGTCGAAATAAGATCGATTCATCCATACAATTGCTCTGCTTTGCAAGAAACATCGGGCTGCTGTTCTATAAATAACCAAACAATGATTAATAGCAACTGTCTCCGCTGTCCGGTCTGCTGAACAATGGAAGAACAGGAAGAATACCCTTACGTCTAAATGGCTACTACTGTGTAATTTACCATAATGTAATGAAAACAGAAAACCTTACGCCTAAATGGCTACTACTACTGTGTTAATTACAATTTATAGAAACATAAAAACATATGTACATGTACACGATTAAAACCCGGCTCTGTTACAGCTAAAATGCCAATGAGCCTAATAAATAAATAATAAAAAATGGGATAAAAAAAACGATTTGAGCTTGGGTAGACTGTACAATTCGTAGTTGCCGTAGTTGCGCGTAGTCCGTGATTAACCTGAACCAACCAAATTGCACAAAGAACACACAGAATGACGCTTGGGACTTGCAAATCATTCTCGTTGTGCAATTTTCGGTGATTCGAGCTTTTAATGGTCAATAACGACGCCGGCCACGTCCTTACAGTCACCAGGGGAAGGGAAGGAATGTTAGTATGATACTCGCCGCCCGAAGGCCAGAAGGGTCGCCTCTATAGCGTGCTTCCCTAGCGTTTATCATGGATAGTTGTTGGTGGGAATGGTTAAGAAAAATCAGGATTCACTGCTGTAAGTGATGTGATTACATACACGCGAACTATCGACTACTCGACGACACGAAAATCCCAAAATCAGATGTGTCCCAACACGCGATAGAGATTATCTTTGGGTATCCTGAGAAGGAAATCCTGTACAATTGAATGGACCGGTTATGTATTCTGTCGTGCTTTTTACCAAAATGCAATTGCGACGGCGGAGAAATACCTGTGGGCAACCTGAGAAGGTTACCGAGAGAATATCTCTAAATCCGATCGAAATCCAAACAGAAAACAGTATTATATACGTCATAAAAACAAACATCATCCTCCGCAGCACACACAAAAATGCAAATAAAAAAGACTTTAAAACTTAGGGTGCTCATACACTGTTTGACCGAAGCCAAATATTTGACTCTTTTTGACAGATAAAATTTGGTCAACGTGTACTGATCAAATATATTCTACACAAAACACGACAAGCAAATATTCAATTATTGGATGCCTAAAATATTTTTTCAGTCTGTTCTTCGAACCTGTCGGTACATGGTTAGGTTACCTTGAATATTTCAGTTGATTTTTTCCATGTTCGGTGTTTGATATTGTTTACTGCTGTTGAAAATTGAAGAGTGGCAAACAAAATAGTGTTTGTACAAATATCAAATCAAACCTTATCTGTCAAAAAATAACAAATATTTGACCTCCGGGCAAACAGTGTACGGCCACCTTTAGTTTGTTTGTCTGTCGTTCCGCTCATGCAGTCTGAGCACCTGCACCTGCTCTATGATACCTAATTCTCTGCATTACTCTGCATTCACTCCACTCAGCAAGTAGCACCACCAGTGCTGAAAAAAATCGTTTCACTCTTTGGAATTCGAACGACAAATACCATCAGCCATCAACAACACTTCTCTTCTAACCAATATCGCGGAATCACCGGCTACTCTGATGTACGGGCATGTTTCACTCTGAGAGAGAGGAGCCAGCTCACGTTTGTTGTGATCACCCTTATGTCAATGCGAACCAGTCACGATGAACCAAGGGGAAGTATTGAAATATGGAGAAAATTTCAACATGAAAGTTTTTGGCAAGACATTTTGTAAAAATAATTTTGACGTCGGACTACATCTTTCATTTGTATACTGGGGTATAAGCTCAAAGCTTCGAAAACGAGAGTGTTACATTGGAGAAACAGGATTTTGAGCAATAAAACCGCTTCGCCGATTGAAAGAAATGGTATGATAACCGCTTCATTCGAAATATAAAATGTCTACGCGTTATATGTGTGTTACTTATTGATCCAAAAACTTGTTTCAATAGCTCGAAAATTGTTTTGAAAGCAAGCTATTGAAATCACAAAAATCTGTATATAAGCAGGTGCCAGCTCGGAAATCCACTCAATTATAATTGTACATCGGTTAGATCATTACAGTTACAGTTACTGCTGCAAAAAAAAATGCTGCTGTGAAGGAGGCGACCAGTAAGAAGAAAGCTGCTGCTACTGCTGGTGTGGCTGCCCGAAAGAAAAAGTCAAACAAATCCTTAAAAAACTCTGCAACTCTTGCTTCTTATTTGTTTTCTTATTGTTTTAGAAATCATCGAAATAATTCGTTAGGACAACTATATCGAAATTATCAAAAATGAAAAAAAACTTGTTTGAATGGGCCGATGTTGCTGGCAACCAAGATGTGGGCTTACCTGGTACATCTTTTATTATTTCCTACATGATCAGTGTTAAAATTTTTTACCCCCCATATATTTCTGTTAGAAGCAGTCCTACGACAAAAATCAAATCGGGGATAAAAACGCACAAATGTACTCACAAACAAAGGTTCACGTCAAGTTTGAACACTTTTCTCATAAATGAATGACAACAACTTGCTGGATTGAAATTGTCAGATTGGAATTTTCTTGATGAGAATGCGTAAAAAGAATAAGAAGAAAACAAACTATCTGTCATTCAGCTGGCTCCTCTCTCTCAGGTTTCACTCATATGGATCTCTTCTCACTGTGTCCCTTCCATTCTAATGAATAACCATACCTTCATTCAAGCCGCTTGTCATGTTGTTATTTGTGATTTACGTTTGTCCCTATCAATCGAACTAGTGACCGACACTCAATTGACATCCGACGTTGCATTGGTATGTTTTCAGAGAAAAACAGAGAAACAACTGGCGAGAGTGAATTTTTTATTTCATTCATTCTTACGCTCCTCGCATTACTGTGGGAGTGTGATGCTAAAACATGACCATTATAAAATAAGAGCATTATAAAATGCTCTCCCATCGCCTGCTCTGTGTATGCCTCGCTTATATGATCGAAATCATACTTCAATGCGGAAAGCCGAGATTGTGAGAATGAATTATTTGTTTTCGTTCGGCAAAATGCGTTCATCGCATTCAAATGAGAAGAAACAGCGTTCGTTCGACAATGAACCCTCTCGGATCTCAATTGACAAGGTTAGCCAAATTCAAGCGATCGAGCAATGCTTTCTTTGGTGACGAATGGTATTCTTTGTTATTTTCGTCGATATTTTTCGATTGAGATTGAATTTTCACCGCACTGAGCACCACACAACAGATACGAATCCAGCGAGGAGAGGAACGGCATCCTCTCTTGCATATCGTTGCAGTTCTCCACTATTTTATACGCACCTCCGCGTTTAAATTTAAATATAGCCGCACTCTTGTCACTAAGCCTTTCTTACGTGAATAAGAAGAAAGAGAACAACGGAAGAAACGAACACATCTAAAGTGGGCACGCAACGCGGAATTAATTTGCTATCGACATCTCAGCTCGAATACATCTAATCTGCACACAAACCTGCCACTGTTTCGGAATGTTTTGGAAGCATCATTTCTGCAGCACAACACAAATGTTTTTCCATCCTAACTATAGAAAAAACACAAACCCAAGAACGGAGCTAATGACAAACACATCTTCACGTGACGACTGCTCACACGAGTACACAATCTATACTGTATCAACGATTTGATGAAAAACGCTTCAACTCGTGGCAGTTAGGAATAACTATTGTAACCGACAATTTGAATATTTCGAATAAACATTTCCTGAATTCTCGATACCTTCGTCTTTCAGTTGCGTATAGCAGGAATCTAACGCCACGAGAATTTCTGAAAAAGGTAATTTTTCTTGGGTGAAATTCTGGTTCGACCAAAAAGGTAAATAAGGAAAACCAGGGTCACGAAAACGTTTGTTCCTTTGTCGGAGAAACATTCGACAATAAAAATGCATGGAAAAAAGGCGCGAGAAATTTTCTGACGTAGAACTACTTCTTTCATTAAGGATGCCAAATCAGAAAACAGGTCACGTTTTTATGAAATAAAGTTAACGTTCAAAACAATTTTTTTCTTGAACGGATGTTCACGATTCACATACCAAACGAATCGGAAATTTCCTAAGATTTGTTTGATATGCTATACATTGAAATCCTCGGGTGTTTAAATGGTTTAAATTGAAGAAAAAGTAGAAGCATTTACTTTTTCCCATACATTTGTTCTGCTCTTTGTGAGTTTACCTACACGTGCCGTCAATAACGAGCAACTTATCGACGAGCAACGAAGGGAAACATTTGCTAGAGTACAAGTATTGGATCTCTACTGTGGCAAACTCTCAGTCTTGTTATATTCTCGAAGCAATGAACATTTTGCGTCATCACATGTCTTCGATTTGCCTTGAGCTGCGGACGCGATCAACTTACTCACTCGCTGATGCCACTGGCATTGGAATCATTGCATCAAACTGACGCCATGGCATGCAGTTCAAAGATCTGAGTTATACAATTGTGTGGGGAATTATTAGGATAGGCTATCATCGTCTCACCAATAAATTGATTGTTCCGGATTTGGTTTCGCACGCCAGTAGCGAAACTCTCTCCACCAAGGATGACAGCTGCGCCAATCGAGACCGGCAACATTAACAGAAAGAGCTTTCGTTGAGAAGGGCTCAAAACGGAGAGGAGTGTATGTATATTGTATAGTGTATGTAAATGTATAGTGTATGTAAATCAAGCCATCGATATATGGCTTTGTGTGCGTACGTACAAATAGCACATCATCGTTACGCTAAAACTCCATCTGTATCTGTTCCTGTGCGCATTGACCCTGTCGCGATGTAAAAATCGCCTAAATTCTTAATGCTATGACGGACAATTGTTTGGTGGTGCAAATGATGAAGCCATGATAATATAAACAAGGAGGGAAGATAGCAGAAGAGGATTATGAATAAGGTATGAATGGTGGTAGAGGTATGAAAAATGGATCTCTTCTGAGATAAATATTCTATAATCGCAGTGAACATCGCTTGTTTTCCGCTTTGTTGATGCCTATGACATTGCCTCATCGCATCGCTGACACTATGGCGAAGCAAGCGTTAAGATTGTGCGCCACATAATTAATTGGGAAATTATCAAGCTAAACCGTCGTGAATATTGTGGTGGAATGTTATGAGTTATTTGGGTTCACATGTCAGTCGCGAAACTACCTTCAACAAGAATGACATCTGCGCTAATCTTGATCATAATGAGACAATGTACCTATTTTCGAGGTCATTCAGATTAACAGAAAGAGTTTATTTCGATTATTTAGTCATCGAGAAAATAAATTTCCTTCTGAAATTTTTATGTGAATTGTTTTCACTTGTCAGTAGCAATACTTTCTTCAATAAGGATGACAGCTATGCTTATCTCGAACATGAAAAAGGCCAGTAATATTACCAGAAATCTTATCTTTTGAGAAACGCGTAAAATGGTGAGAAATGTTTATATATTTATTCGTTTCAAGCCACCTGTATATGGCTCTGTATGTCTGCTATGGTGAACGTTTGTTTGGTGCTGGTTGGTTTACGTTGTACGAACGATATCTAGAGGTACGATTACACTGAGACAATACTAAATATGTAACATGTAGCATGATATTTGACTCATAGTTGTCATGGTAGTTATTTCCATGTGGTTCCGAAGATAGATTGATGTAGTTATGAGATGTGAAATAATGGTGCTGGTGCAAGTTTATAATAGCGAAAAAGGTCCGTTCGAGATAAGTGTTCAATGCATTGACATGAAACAAATTGCGACATACGATCAGCTTATATAATGTTCTGAGAGAACAATTAATTATCAATCAATTATCGTCAACTGATTCTGCAGAAAAAATGGGTGGGTTATATCCAGGGTTGCCAACTATAATTTTCAAAAATCAGGAAGAATGAAAATAAAAATCAGAAAGAAATAAGGATAGCTCATATTGAGTTGTCTTGAACGTTCGTGACAATTTTTGGGAAAATAGAAGTATAATTTTTATAGGGACATAATAAAAAAATCAATTCTCCCAGAACATGTTTGCTTTCTCTTCGAACTGGTTGCTTCGAAGAAGCTTTTAATACAGAATTCCTTCTCAATCAGCAATAAAAAAGTTTTCAATATATGAAACACTTTTCGATGACAAATACATTTCATTCAAAAAAGATGCTTAAGTATTATTATTTCTGAAAGTCTTAAACATCAATGTGGTTGCATTTGGATGTTATTTGGCGCGAGAATATAACGGAATCTGTATCGTTTTTATTTAATATGTAGTGACTAATGTGACATGTGCATTCCACATGTCATTACTCTTTTGCCTCCCACGACGCATCAGCAGTTTACAATTCCAGTGCAAGCTGCAAAGCGTCAAATTCATAAGGCACAATAAACCCTTGAACCGATGCATCAGCATGAGTTAATTGAACGATGTACGTTTTCCATACAAAGCAATAAAAAGTGTCGTCTTTCAGCTCCGCCACCGCTAAGTCACAAGCGACGGGTCAATGACAATGCTTTCGTATGCACAGTTTGTCTCCTTCTTTCTTATGTATATATTGATCCAGAAACCTACAGTAGGAATATGTATTTGAAGTTTTAATAAATAAGTCTTTATCCAGACACGAAACCAGTAGATTATTTTCATCCAGAAACTTCACAAGACGACACTAATATTACTTTCATTGTTTCCTTTCCTAGTTTATTCCTTATACAGTGATTTGCATCTAATTGGGCTTATCGAGGCACCACTTAGTGTCGCATTAGAAACGATTGTGACCTGTAATTGGACATATCAACAAACACAACACAATGTGAAAAACAAGTAAGAACAGGAAAATATTTGAAAATCTAACAAACAACCATTAGAAAAATGTAAAAAATACATAATCTAGTAGAATGGTTGGTAAATGGTTGAAAACACTCAATAAAATTCATCGTATTGTAGAAACTTGCACAAAGGATGTTTACAAAAATGTCAAATTCAAGGATCAAATGTCCAATTATTCGTGTCACATTACAGGTCTGTCCAATTAGCTAAACAGACCTGTAATTTTTTAAAAACAATTAGACTACTTTTTAAAAAAAGCCAAAGTTTTTTTTTTCTAAATTTTTTACAAAATTTACTATAATAATAACTGAAAAACTATTTTCGGCAAAAAGATAAAATGTAGGAAAATGTTTAAATATTCATAAAATACTAGACGTCAACATTGTATCTTTTATATGTCAATATCGCGTTTGAATGCTCTTTCATGTTTCTGATTCTGAAAAGCAAAAAATAAACATGAAAAAGTTTTTATTAACCCTCCTATACAGGTGCGCGCGTTCTGACAGACCGAGAATTAATGAGGTGGCTGAATTGAACTACTATTGAAACTGAATGGAGTAATATTTTCTGAAGTTTTTTTTTCATTCAATTATGCTTTTTTGACGTAGGACTACGTCTTTCATTTCTATACCGGGGTGTAAAATCAAAGTTTCGAAAACGAAAGCGTTACGCCGGAGACCGAGATTTTGAGTGTTAATAGCTCCTAAACAACTGAACGAAATGGTATGATAAACACTTCATTCGAAAGATAAAATGTCTACGCGTTCTATACTTGTTACTTTCTGATTCAAAAACTTGTTTCAATAGTCTTAAATTTGCTTTCAAAACAGGCTATTGAAATCACCAATCGGTATATAAGCGAGCGCCGCTCGGAAATCCACTCAGTTCTAATTGAACAGCGATTGGAGCATGTTGTCGCTGTTATGGTGAAGCTCTTCATTTATCATGAAAGCGCGGATGAACGGTGTCACCAAGAGCCTGTTTGTGCACCTTAGGCCAGAAGGGAATCCATTAGGAGGAGAGTGATGCCACAAACGGTTCCCCGGGAAGATCTCGAAGCAGCCGCTACACACACACACACACACACACACACATACACGCGCGGAATTCTTTCCGTTTGGCATTCTTTGTGTGGACACCGACTGGACAACATCGTTGCTGGACGAGCTGGACGGCGAGGGATCGAGTGCCTTTCTTAAGGCAAGAGGGTGGAGGTGGTAGCGCTGGATTAAATAGAGTAGAGTTTTCAAAGGGCCTTTCTCAAGGCTAGAGACGAATGAACTGCAAATGTTTAAAGTCTCTCTAATACAAGACCTTCCTTCCTTCCCTTCCGTTTGGATGCCATTCAGCATCGAGAAAGATCCGGAAAATAATCTGCCAGTTCCTCTAGGAATTTAAAAATACATTCATGTGAAAGAGTTTATTTGAATGTTTTCTATCCATGTAACACTGTGACCAAATATGTTTGCATCAAGTGCTATTAACAGATGGTTATCGAGTTAGCATAAACCACTGGTGGGCTTCCAGTATCGAGGAAAGTGTGGAGATATCTAATCGTTACTGAAAATAATCTGTCAGTTCCTCTGGGAATTTAAAATTACATTCATGTGAAAGAGTTTATTTTGATGTTTTCTATCCATGTAACACTGTGACCAAATACATTTGGTTTTGTGATTTTTCAATCAATCGCAATTAACAGGATAGCTTCTGAAGATTATTCTTCCCCATCAGTAGGATATTTCCGTATCCAATATTGGATGCATAAAACCTTGTGTCTCCAACGTAACGCTCTCGTTTTCGAAGGTCTCCAAATATTCATTCATTCAGAATGAATTCAGATTCAACTTCAAACAAATGATCTCTAAATCAACGATAGTCCTACGTCACCCTTGCGGTTATATCATAGATAGAACCCACTTCCTGTTTTTTCTAAATAAATACCAATAATGCCTAAAACTACACAATAGCAATATTACAGAAACACGCGCAGTCTGTGAGTATTCGAGTTATGTTTTTGCGCGCGAGTACAGTAGGGTTAAGAAAAACTCTTTCCCTGTAAAAGTGTCCATCTTCCAATGTTGTTCCTCAAACTTAATATCATTATCATTTCCCAAATTCGTCAGATGTTCTGATTTCATGAAATTATTTTTTTTAAAAGTCTCGAAACATTTCAGTGTAGTGACAATAATTCGAGATTTTCGCGGTGGAAAGGCTTATACAATCGATATACAACTGACAATATGTATGATGAAAACTTAGGTACGGTTTTGCACAAGGTTAATTTAATATAATGTAAGCAGTATACAAATGCAAACAAATGCTATTGTGAAAGTTCTCGTTTCTAACCAGAAAAACTTTGGCAGGGATCTCAGTATATTTATCATGGATAATTCTTATTCTGATAAAGTACAGAAATCAGTTAAAATCAGGACATTTTCAGGAAAATCAGGCAATTGAGTGTTTGTTAAGATATCAGGGAAATAAAATGATATTTATTGTTATAGATGAGTAGAAATATTTCCTATCAATTTATTCAAACATCTTTGCGATCTATTAGGAAATGCTTGAGTTATAAGTATTCGATATCCTTCAAAAACATTTCAGGGTGACAAAACCGTTCTACAAAACAATAATTTCTGAAGTGTGGCAGCTAAAGTAATAATATCCGATATTATAAACAGGTGAATTGAATAAAATAACAGCGTAGTGTGGAGGCGATCTGGCGTAGTGGTAACAACTATGCCTCTCACGCTAAAGGTCACGAGTTCTATTCTCACTCCCGACATTCTTCCAAAAATGGAAGTAAAAGTGACGAGCCAGCCAAATGAGTTGAAAGTCACTAAAATACAGATAAAAAAAACAGCGTAGTCCTACGTCAACAATGCGGTCGTGTTTTGGACACAACCTCCTATATTTTTTTTCAAGCTACATGCATTTGAAAAATATGTTTGACTAGCTGACCCGGCAAACTTCGTCCCGCCCAAAATTTATTTTTCGTTATCGCATTATATTTCGTTATTCTCTTACTGGGACCCCCTTTCCATTCCGGAGGAGGGATGGGTGTCATACCATCATAGAAACATTTCTCGTACCCACAAACCCCAAATTTGGCTCAATTTGCTTGATTATTTCTCGATTTATGCAGAAGTTTGTGGTTTATTTGTATGACAGCCCCCCCTTAGAGGGGGGAGGTGGAGTGTCTATTCACTATAGAAACATTTCGTGCCCCCTAAAACCTTCACATGCCAAATTTGGCTCCATTTACTTGATTAGTTTTCGAGTTATACAGAAATATGTGTTTCATTTGTATGGCAGTACCCCCTTAGAGAGGGGGAGGAGTGTCTAACTACCATAGAAACATCTTCTTCTTCTTCTTCTTCAATGGCACTAACGTTCCTAGAGGAACTTCGCCGTCTCAACGTAGTATTACTTGCGTCATTTTTATTAGTACTTAGTTGAGATTTCTATGCCAAATAACACGCCTTGAATGCATTCTGAGTGGCAAGTTCTAGAATACACGTGATCACAGTGCAAGTTGGAGGAAATTTCTTTGACGAAAAATTCCCCCGACCAGAACGGGAATCGAACCCGAACACCCGGCATGTTAGTTATGACGCTAACCACTCGGCCAAGGGAGCAATAGAAACATCTATTGCACCCTAAAACCTTCACATGCCAACTTTGCTTGACTAATTTCCGAGTAATGCCGAAATTTGTGTTTCATTTGTATGGCAACGTGGGAAAATCCAAATTTGGTGTCCGTTCCTCACAATTTAACTCAAGAACGGAGCAACGGATTTGAACAGTCAGTATCAGGATTGAAGTGTCTCAGTGTGCGTCAGGTTTATATGCTAAAAAAATTATGAAAGCCATTCGGAAAGTTGGAAGATTGGAAAGTAATTTTTTAGGCAAATTTTGCATATCTATATAAATAAAAATGATTTGGAGTCCGTTTCTCACGATTTAACTCAAGAACGGACCAACGGATTCGAACAATTAGTATCAGGATTGAAGTGTCTCAGTCTGTGTCAGGTGTAAATGTCGAGAAAGAAATTATATACTGTCAATATAGATCGCACACAGAAAAATAATTTTTGGGAACGTGGGTGTTCGAAATTATTTAAATCAGAAAAACAATTGTGGGCGGGACGAAGTTTGCCGGGTCAGCTAGTCTCAAATATTTTCCAAAGTAATCTATTATTGTAATTTGGGTGAAGATAAACTCGCAAAATATACGGATGACGCAGATCTGATCAGCCGTTCTCCCGTGATGATATTTTACACGTACGTGGGAAAATCCTTTTTTTATATATAAAGATTGACACTGTATGACCTAAAGTAATACCAATTCTTCTATAAAATATTTATGGTAACAAAAACATGTTACATGTTTTCTTGTTTTTCTTCGTTTTTTCTTGGCACTTTATTTCATCTGTTCGTACATTGTGTAATTATATTTATTACAACTTTATACTCTCGTTTATTTTTATTCCTTCCGATTGTTCCCCGTGAAAAAAACGTACTTTTTCGTAGCATTCCATCATAAAAACTGGAAGATTTCAGGATTTGACTGTTTGATTAGATCGAGAAAAAAAAACTGGAAGAATCCAGATTAAACTGGAACACTGGCATCGCTGCTGCTTGTATGTGAATTTGCCGCTGCTTTGTGCAGTTTTGTTTGTGCTCCTAATGAATATATGTAATGTTATTTTTCGACAATGGCCAGGGCGCGAGTTCCAACCTCCTCGTCGGTCTCTCCCGTACGGACCTAGGGATTGTTTCGGGGTGTGAGAAGTTTAAATAGTTTTGGAATGTACACCACGTGAAGAAATATTTTAGCATTGGCAAATTTATGAAGGCCCATGCGCCTCAACCATTCCAGCGGGCAAAAAGGTGTAGGTGATCGTTACTTCCAGTGCCATTCGGATGGCGGTGAGTTTTCCGCCTGAGTAGCTGGCGAACGAGGGAGCTATTATTACTGAGTGTGCCGAAATTTATTGTCCGGTTATGGATATTACTCAAACATCTTATCCCTAGGAAAACAGCGCTGATGCTCCTCATGGCAGAGCGCAAACGGGTTGAATGGGTATAACGAGCATTTGTCGTCAGGCCAAACAAACAACCAGTCGAACTAATTTCGAAACACCTTGAAATATATACGAATTCGCCGAGGACGAGGACGAGGGGGGAAACCACATTGTCGTAGCCAGGGTTAGTGCAGGATATTTATTCCGACAAGTAGCCGTCGCACATTTCGAAACTACAGAAGTGCTAAATATCGTAGCGCAAAACTAGCACCGAGAGTGCCAAACTTAATGTGTGCTTCCGCTCTATCCGTGAGCGTCTGCGTGTCATAACAATAAATTCTCCTAAATGGATTAATAAATGTTTATATTTTAAAATTTATACTATTATGATGAAAACGAAAACTTGAATTTATATTTATACATTTTTATGTTTTTCATAAATTTTACACGTTTTGCATATGTGGCACACACATTCATATACATAGAGTCGGGACCACGGCCGAGCGAGAGCAGTGCTTTACGAGCTCCGGACATGGATCTGGGCATGTTTCCACACAATACCGAAAATGACTAGATTTACTGATAAAGTTTTTAAATACATTTTGTATTATTCCTATGATGTATGAACGCTCTCTGGATTCGCTCGCCGTCTTTCAACGTTTGTGTCTGTGTGTTTGTGTGGCGGGTTGGGTTGGGAACAGGGAACTGGCCATGGTATGCCGAGGAAGGGTTGCAGTCTCCCTCGGAGGGGGGCCGAGCAGGACACTAAGACTCAGATAATTTATTGCCGCTTTTGCCTTCGTCTGATAAATGTCGGAAAGTGGTTACACTAAAAATAATATACATCAGGATAAGGCAGGACGAGCGTCGCGGAAGATGTGGAACGTGGGGCGGGGCCATAGGTTATAGACGGGTGGGAAAAGCTCCTCGTTGCTGAACCATTGAGGAGACGACGAGCAAAAAAAGGAACATTTTCAGCGGACGGATTTTCTTTATTTATGACATCTTTTTGTGCTCATTCCACATGCATGGCACTTTGCTACAGAGGGGAAACGGCGAATTCCAGCATCAGAAATGGAATAAGTAGGAAAACAAATGGACAATTTCCGAATGTGCTAATCCATACTGCCGCAACCCGCCGCTGTGGGGGCGGCGATGAAATTAAGGAGCAAGCCTAATGTGTCAATCTCATGAATAACGAATAATGGTCAATGTCTTAGTAAACTCGTGTTGTGTAGTTTTGCTTGATGAGATGCGTCGGCGGTCACCTTTTACTTTACTTTACTAGAGATTCACTCAACGAGTCGGGGGATTTGAGAGCAGTCTTCCTGCTTTCCACTTGCCACTTCGTAGTTACAAGGTCTGTATTCGCATTAATCTGGACACGTAACAATTGTAATAAAACAGCCATAAGCTTTAAATTTTCACATTTCTAATATTTCATAAGCATGAGATATCCGGTCAAAACATACTTGGAAACGCTGAAATGGGAGGTCCTATTCCACCCGCCATATTCTCCACACATTGTTCCGTCCGATTACTATCTTTTTCGATCGATGCAACATGGCTTAGTTGACAAGCACTTCTCCAATTTTGATGAAGCCAAAACTTGGGTTCGACCTAAACTGTGTAATAGATAAAAAAAACAAATGTTTATCGATGGACAGGAATCTTACGCCTAAAAAAATGGCTACAGTGTAATATACAACAATAGTTATCTTAAGAGAAAAATGTATACGAATGATTCGGCTCTGTGACAGTTGAATTGCTAAATGAGCCTAATAAAAAACGGATGGGATAAAAACAAACTTGAGTCGATTCGTGGTTAGCCGACAAACCGGCCGATTATTTCCGCAAAAGGATCCGTGAATTGCCAGAAAGATGGGACAAAGTTGTGACTAGCGATGGGCAATACTTTGCATATTAAATTTCTAACCATTTTTGCAGAATAAAGCATTAATTTTTGAGAAAAACGAAGAAACTTGTGATTTTGGGTAGGTTACATCATATGTAACAAGTTACAAAAAAATCGAAGAGGGTTGCGTTAGAATCAACTGTTTTTCGGTTGATTCGGCGTGGATTTGCTGTTTAAGCTCTTTTCAGGTAGGTGCGTTAAACAGGAAGGTGTAGGGTGTAAAATGAATATCTGGAAAATGAGCACGGAATGAAAAATGGTAGATTTCAAACGTTTTTAACTCGACTATTTCTCGATAGGTAGCTGATATATTTGCATCAACTGACCGTAATTATTTCTTGTGCCTATTAGAAAGAAGATAATTATATATTTTATGAAACAAACTGTTGAACAATTGGAAAATCTGAAGCATTATCCTAACGATTTTTTGTTGCTGCCGTGCCGCTACTCTTCAACAAAAGTCCGCTTTCGATCAGCAGAGCAACGAGAACCGGATGCAAAGTTCAGTTAGTTATGGTTTATTTTAAAATATTTGCTTTTATGTTTTATTTTAGTTGTTGAATTAAATAGAACAATATATTTTGGGAAGATGATATGGAACTCTTTTCGTTGCAAATTTTAACAACAGATAATTGAACTCTTACCATCTTTGAAAGTAAACCAAATAAAAAAGAGCATTTACTTAAGGTCTGTTCCAACTAAAGTTAGGCGCCTCTAGTTGTCGTGCTAAGGATCTAATGACAGCGTATTGGTCAGAAAGGCCTGTTTACTTTGTGGTAAAAATTTCATCATAAAATTTCATGATTGATACACGCATTGAAAAGTTATCGAAGATGGAATGCGAAAGGCGTAAAACAGTTCTGCACACTCACTTTGAAAAACCAACGTGGTCAGGATGAATGGAACATTTCAAGTGAAAATTATCAGGGCAGTCCGAAATAATCCTGGAATCTCCGGACGAAATGTGGCGAGAAGGTTCTCTGCGTCGCACAGAACAATTCGGTGAATCTGTGTGCGAGTAGGATTTCGGTCGTATCATGAAAGCAAACATGAACAGGACGCTGTAATAGAACCTGGTACGAAGTTCTGATCAAGTACAACGGATGTATTCTGATGTACGATTTTTTTTTCTTTTCCGCTCGCTCGACATCGCTCGCAAATTGTAATTTGACAAGCATTTATAGCCGTGGTAAAAAACAATGGTTTTTATCACTGGACGAGAATTTGTACCGCGCCCTATTACGATTCTCACGTGGATTTTAGGTGACCTTTTTAAGGTTTTTCCATTGAAAGCGTTTTTAAAGCGAGCTTTCGAATTGACGCGGTTTTTGACGAGGATTTTCCAATAAACGCGTGTTTTTTACGTGGTTCATTACGAGGATCTGTCCCCCACGCAAAAAAATGGAAGTATCCAAGGTATTATAAATAGTAGACGACGAGAGCCGATTCTTGCTGAAAGGTGAACTGTCGACATATGTTAACCAAATATTGTATACAAGTTTTTGAGTTTTTCACAAATAAAAATCAAAATAGTAAATATAGTTCGACAATATTGTAGTCCCAGTTATTTGAGACATCTTCAAAAACAATTTTTTTTCTATCTCTTGAAATAACCAATATAGCGCCTTTTTTCTAAGTTACGTTAGAGTCACTATGAAAAAAAAATGTTTTTGGTCTAACTTTTATATTCCAACTTCTACATACAAAGTGTCTTCGAAATACTTCTAGAGCTTACTAATACAAACATTTTGCGATGCAGAACTTGTCAATATCTCAACTTCACTCAAAGTTATTGATATTTCTCCCCAAAAAATACGCTCTCTGGAATTGTTTGTCATTCTTTGTGAGGCAAACAAAAACAAAGTTTATTGGTGGCATTTGAAAGAGCATAGTTCATTCTATATGACGTGTGATTTTCGAAACTATGTTATTTTTCGTGTTTGAGTGTAGAAAAATTCAAATCATGAGTTTTTGGGTAAAAAACCAATCAATAACTTTGAGTAGGATTAAGATATTGTTAAGTTCTGCATTGCAAAACATTGGTCTTGATTATATTTTGGTTATATTTTTTATTTCATCGACAATTTTGATCACCCTATTTTTGATAACATAAAAATAAGCGCTCTATCATATGTAACAACTTTGTAGTAGACGGTTTTTGTCTGAAGAAGAAATATCTCACACAAAGCTGTTTTTTAACTGAGTAGTATTAGGGCAACCATGAAAAAACCGATTTTTTACTCTAACTTTTATATTTAAAATACTACATCAAAAATGTCTTCGTACGACTTTCAGAGCTTATCAAGACCAACATTTTTCTATGCAGAATTTGTCAATATCTTAATCCTGCTCAAAGTTATTGATGGGTTTTCACCAAAAAACTCATGATTTCAATTTTAATTTACTCAAATACAAAAAATAATATATCCTTGAAAATCACATATTATATAGATTGAAATTTGTTCCTTCAAATTCCGTCAACCAACATTTTTTATGTTTGCCCCAGAAAAAAGCAATTGAAGAGAGCGTATTTTTTGGAAGAAATATCAATAACTTTGAATGAAGTTGAGATATTGACAAGTTCTATGTCGCAGAATGTTTGTATTAGTATGTTCTAAAATATTTCGAAGACAGTTTGTATGTAGAATTTAAAACATTAAAGTTAGAGCAAAGAAACTTTTTTTTTTCATGGTGACCCTAACGCAACTTAGATAGAATACAACTTCATGGAAGATCTTTATTCTCTAGATAAAAACTGTCTTCGACAAAGTTGTTACATATGATAGGACGTTTTCATGTTATCAAAAATAGGGTGACCAACATTTTCGATGAAATAAAAAATCTAACTTTCTTATCTTCATAGATATAGAGGCATTTTAAGCAGCTTTGTAGAATAAAGTTTTTTTTTCTCTCTTTGAAATGACCGATCTAGCGCTTTTTATTCTAAATTGCATTAGGGTGACCATGAAAGAACGGCTGTTTTTGCTCTTTTATATTTTAAATCCCACATCAAAATTGTATCAGAACGACTTTTAGAGCTTATTAAGACAAATATTTTGCGATGCAGAACTTGTCTATATCTTAATCCTTCTTAAAGTTATTTATGATTTTTCACCCAAAAACTCATGATTTCAATTTTAGTTTACACAAACACAAAAAATAACATAGTTTTGAAAATCCCTCATTATTTAGAGTCAAGTATTCTCTTTCAAATGGAACATTTTTTATGTTTGCCCCAAACAGAATGACAAGCGAATGAAGAGAGCGAATTTTTTTGGGAAGAAATATCAAAAACTTTGAGTAGAGTTGAGATATTGACAAGTTCTGCATCGCAAAATGTTTGTCTTAGTAGGCTCTAAAAGTTTTCTGAAGATAGTTTGCATGTAAAATTTGCAATATAAAAGTTAGAGCAAAAAAACCGTTTTTTGTTGGTGACCCTAACACAACTTAGAAGAAAGCGCTATACAGGTCGGGCTCGATTATATACAGACTCGATTATATGTGATTCGATTATATATAATTTTAGACTCGATTATATACAGTTCGAAAAAATATATTTTTTTTATAATTCAAATATGACTTATTTCAAGAGAAAATTAAATGGATCAACGTTAAAGTGAAAGTTAATTGGCTATTGCGAGTACAGTGAAGTAAAAATCGTGATTTTGGTAGATTTTAGTTGAAAATTCACCAGGAATTGTATAAAACGATATTATAGCGAAATTAGAAAAGATAGAAGTTGGGTGTCAAAGAACAAATTGTAGAGTGGTTAGAGAGCTTCAATATTGTTGATAAAATATTCATTTTTATTTTGTATTTTTCGGATAAAATTACGAAAAACACCTTAAAAACCACAAACTTTGAAGTTTTTCACTTCTAAAATGTTACCTCAATACACTAATTTGTATCTGTATCCTGTATAAAATTTTCTTATCTTTCGTATGGAAGCAACAGAATTGTCCTACGTAGCATAGTTTTTGAAGCCAGTTTAAAGCAAACAGGACTTGAAACAGGGAAAAAGTTCAATCATTCTGTCATTGTTGGAATACGAACATATTCGTAGAAGGATTTTTATCATCAAATATCCTCTATCATCTTCTGAAATAATTAGGATTTTTCACATGAGAAAAGTATTTTATGACTTCAAGGGGATGAATCAAAAATTAAATTCTTCTTTTATAATCAAAAAACGGAAAATATGGATATAAGAAACAAATAAAAAAAAAATGTTTTTTTGACTCGATTATATACAGGATTCAATTAAACACAGTGAAAATAAATCAAGAACTGTATATAATCGAGTCCGCGCTGTATCGGTTATTTTAAGAGATAGAAAAAAACTTTGTTCTACAAATTTGTTTAAACTAACTGACGCTAAAACAATGTCGAACCATATTTACTCTGTTTATAAAAATAAAAAAGTTAGATTTTCATTTCATCGAAAATTGTTGTCACCCTATTTTAGACAACATCAAAATGAGCGCTTGATCATATGTAACAACTTTGTCGAAGACAGTTTTTATCTAGAGAATCACTGTTCAGCTCTAGATGCTAATTTCCACTTAAATGCACTTCCTGGACAATTGTGTATTGGTAGAAAAGCTGATGCATCTGAGGCGCATCGAATGTTTGTGAAGTTTGTGGTGAGTCTACAACATCGGATAGATTTTGTATGGAATGGTTCGACCCATTTAGAAGTGATTCAAAACCGCTGTATACATCCAAAAGCAAAAAAAAAAAAATGTTCCATATGAATTGAAAGCGAGAGATGTCGAACGGCGATTTTGCATGTCCGAAATGTTTCTTGAACTGCTCAAAAGGATGTCTTTTTTGCATCGAATCGTTACTGGGAATGAAAAATGGATTCATTACGACAGTGCAAAATGCAAAAGATCGTATGCAAGGATGGTTCCAATCGTATCAACGAGCGCTCGTTACATTCTCTTATTTGATTCATTCAACGCACACTATAATATGTTTTAAATTACTAATGAAACAGAAAACTGACGTGTCAACGAAAACACTGAATGAACACAGCGTGAGAGTCATCGTTTGGTATCTGTGCGCGTGTTCATCGATGCTCGTTTGTATCACTATTTGATTCGTTCGTTAGTTTCTGCCGTTGCTTTACTTTCGTTTCCTGATCCGATTGGGTGCTTAGCCTCGGAACTTCGGATCGAATCGCTTTGTGATAGAGTGGTGTCGCTCTCAGAAAAGAATTGAATCGCAAGGCAAAAATGCGATGCGATGAAAATATAACTTTTCGATGTGCTAATGCTCGCAGGTGCGCACCTAACAGTTGTCGTCTAATAACATTTAAAAGGAAAGCCAATAGGGTTCAGTTTGCTTACCAAATAGTAACTATATATAACCTTCGAAACGCAATCTATAAATACTTCGAGTTTTGCTTGTCCAATATTTATTATAATACAAATCGTCAAATGCGGACTTTTGTCCAATAGTGGAAGCACAAGTTCGCAGCCTATGGGGCAAACGATCGCACTTATTGAAATAAGCTTTTGAGATAACTTGTATCGAAAATCTATGATTTATCATTAGTAGCGTGTGAAAAAATCATAAGTAGCGTGTGTAGGCATCATCTAAGAGGGGATGGGTAGTTGACTACTTGCTGGCTAGACTGATTTGTTGTAAATTTCGAAAAGGCATACGATGCATCCTCATCACGCTAGATCTCGTCCCTCTAGTTTTGTAACCTGGTTGTATCCACGCTGGACTGTGATGGCTTTCGCAAAAACACCAAATCTTTGAATAAATCTTTTGTCCAATGGTCTGCAATGGATGATCAGTTTCTCAGACTGCTTACTCTCGACTAGAGACGAAACGGAATGTTGATTTTATTTTCACTCCGGATGATCCAATTTTCCGGATAATCGAATCATAAAAAAATTAAAAGGAAATCTTTCGGTAAACGTAAAATAACTATGATTTGCACTGACTTATCTGTTATAATGCAGTATCTTAGCCACAAATTGACTAGCGCCCCATGGGTGAGGAAGAAGGTTGTAACAGGATCACTGGACCACCTACAACCCGATACACATGCCCTTATGGCAACAAAATTCTAGCAAGTGCGTCACGCTGTGCAACCAAAATAAACATGCGAACCATGTCGTAAATTCAGGCCAAGGTTCCGATGGTTATTTATTGCATAATATGACGCGCTGACCATTAACTTCCTTTGTTTACTTTTGCACTTCTTCGCTAGCTTCGCTAGCGTGAATTTAATGACAAACACATGCTTGCGCAAATGCGCAAACGTTTCCTATTTATGCTTTCGATTCCGGTTGACATCTTTTCGGACACATGTGTTATGTGTTTTACTACAATTCGCCTGACCACGCATAATAATAGAATTTAGGTTGTAGCTAGTTGTAAGAAATAAACGAATTGAATAAAAGGGAGTCTGACCCAGTTGGGCGGACTCAGTATGAACGCGTACGTGAAAGTCTTTTCATATAACCGAAAGAAACTACTGGGTGTCCACATGGCGATCCTGCGACCTGCGACATGGCGACCGTGACAGGACTAGTGTGATCTGTGCGGTACTAAGGGTGAGCCGGAAAGTGTTGTTGTGCGACTGAACAGAAACCAATTAAGCAAATTAAGGTGCAAACAGTGATCTACAAATTTATTTCTCTCGAAAGAATAAAGTGAGTGATAGACGTTGGTCAAAGATTGTAGTGAAAGAAGAAGAAAATTCCGACAATGAATCGCTTGTTCCGGATTGATTGAACAATAAAGACATGCTGTCGAGCATATACAGCAAAGTGGAAAGCATGTTGAAGGAAAATGATTCCTGCACGGAGTCGGTTGGAGAAGCTCATTTGTTTGTGCCATCGTTGTCTGCTGAGAAGTTTGATTCACGATCGATGTTTACGTTGAACTGCAAGTGCTCTAATCCTTAAAGAGCCATTAACTGAACAAACCTATCCTTACATCAGAACCACCGAGCCGTCGGGGCCCAGCGCGAGACAAAAAGACAAAAAAATTATTTTAGCTGGTGCTGGTGAAAAAACAAAGAGAGTGATTTGTGATTTGTGAGTGCTGATAAATGAGACGCATGACAGAATCAGCGAATCGATATTGAAAGCAGCAAAACAGGTGCGCGAGGGCATGACGCTAAAACACACCACTGGGTAGCCTCAACGGTCAGCAAGGCATTCCCATTTAAAGAGGCGTTCCCGCAATACAGTGATTCCGTTGGTACTTGCAATCGTACTGGTACCACCTGCAGCAGTAGCGTTACTTCACCACAGCATCGCTAAGTGTTACCCCCTCGTCAACATAGAAGGAAATCAACTAAGTCAGACAGGAAGCAGCCATCACATGCAGAGGTGCCGGATGGAAAAGCAAGGCGGGTGAGCTCCTGAAATCATTATATATATAAGCAGTTCTTAATAAAAAAAAAAAAAAAAAAAAAAAAAACGAAATAAATACATAGATAGTTGTTGCCCAATGTGTTTTGAGACCAGCATGGGTCTTTTTAGCTCTAAAACTGTAGCAAATACAGGAGACCCTCAGGTCCAAATATTGAACCACTTAGAAAATCATGGTCAAATGCACGAATACCAAGGAACAATCCTTTGTATTCTTCTAGGCGTAATTATCATAACAACGCTCATGAAACTTTTTAAAGCCTACAAAACATGGGTAACAGCTCAAGCTGTGGAGGCGGCACGTAAAATGCAAGCGGCGTCCGACCTAGTATAAAACCAGATGGATCAAACTACAGCTAAGTTACATAAAAACGTCCAAAAACTACAAACAATCAACAAGACGATCCAACAAGAAATAGTAAAAAATCTTAGAAAAACTACATTGAGGGCTAAACTACAAGAAGCAGAGCAATTATATGCCGAAGTAAAACGAATTTTAAAACTAAATATAAATACTATTAAGGGATCGGACTGCACCCACTACATATCAACAGCTAAAGAAGCTATCCAAAATATTAGAGAAACTATAACTAGTAATAAACAGTATAAAAGACGTAGCCTAAAAGAGATTGGACTAGCGGTTTTATTTACAGTAGGATTGAACAAAATAAAATCAAAAATGGCAAACCTTCCAGAAACTATTAAACTCACTTCCTCCATAGTCCCTCAATTTGACGGAACAATCGACAAACTAAAATCATTTTTGGACGCACTGAACCTAGTAAAAACACTAGAAACAAATGACAATAAAACGACTATCATAACAGTTATTTTAACAAAACTCGAAGGAAGAGCTAGAAATGCCTTCCCCGACACACCATCTTCTTTGGAAGAAATCATTCAAACCCTTAAATCGACAATTAAATCCACACCCCCCGCTCAAATAATAGCAAAAATGACCGGTCTGAGACAAAATGGTAATATAGAAAATTTTTGCCAAGATCTCGAAATACTGGTCAACAAATTAGAAAATGCGTACATCGGAATTGAAGTTCCAACACAGGTTGCTAAATCATTGGCAACAAAGGAAGGAATAAAAAGCCTAGCTAACGGACTGAAAAACGAAAAAACCTCTCTAATCATCAGAGCGGGTACTTTCAACTCATTTTCAGATGCAACAACAAAAGCACTGGAAGAAAATTCCACAAGTTCGAACGTTAACATTCTCTCCTATTCGCAAATTAACAGAAACACAAATCGATACAATAACAATTTCAACCACCCTGCTAACAGGGGCAATTATCAGCGTTATCCATTTAATTCTACCAACAGAGGTAGAAACCAACACAGCTTTAATAATCAACAACGCAGAAACGCACAATTTTTCAACAACTCAACTTTTCCTCAAAGAAATAATAACAACCAGGGCCGACAGAACCAAGTTCGAGGTCAATTTACAAATAATAACACGCAGCGATATCACAACAACCAACACAATGCTAATTTTAACCGTCCGGTACAATACATCCGATTGACGGGAAACGAAGAAATTCCGACGGACGACCTCCAGTCCGAGCCGGTTATGTCATTGGAGGGAAACCAACAGTTAGGAAACCGATGTTAAACATTTACAAATGTGACGTAACTTGTTCAATGTTCGTCATCCTAAAAATGCAAATGACTAAAAGACCATGCACATTAATAATCGACACAGGTGCGGACATCTCTATAATCAAAGAAGACCCAATTAACGGAAAGCAAATAATAGACACCAACAATAAATGCATTATTAACGGAGTTACAGAAGGAAAAATAGAAACAATTGCAAGCACATGCACAAACATTATATTCAATGACATAGAAATTCCACATCAATTCCAAATCGTCAGCAATAAATTTCCAATAAAAGCTGATGGCATCTTAGGTAGAGACTTTCTAACCAAATTTGAATGTAACCTATGTCTGAAAACATGGCTAATGACATTCTTTTATGATAATACGCAGATAGAGATACCAATTCAAGATAACTGGGATAATAATTACGTTATCCCACCAAGATGTCAGTTAATAAAACAATTTTTCTTACCGAACATAGAAGAGGATACCGTCATAATAGCACAATAAATTAAACCAGGCCTATTCTGCGCAAACTCAATAATCTCTAAAAATTCATCATATATTAATCTCATAAACACTAATACAAGTGAAACAACAATACCAACAGATTTCAAACCACTAGCAATACCTTTAAGCGAATACTCCATTAATCAACTTAACACAACAATAAATCAGGATTCTCCGAATAGAATTACCCAACTACTCAAAGAATTAAAACTGGAAAACACACCAGACAATGCGAAAACTAAACTTATCAAACTTTGTACAACTTATAACGACATTTTCGCTTTGGAAAAAGATACATTAACAACAAACAATTTCTACAAGCAAAAAATATGTTTAGAAGACAAAACTCCAGTATATATAAAAAATTACAGAACACCTGAAGCCCAAACAACAGAAATAAATAAACAAATTAATCACATGCTCGATAATAAAATAATTCAACATTCCATCTCACCATATAACTCACCAATATTACTGGTTCCCAAAAAATCTAACAACCAAGATAAGAAATGGCGATTGGTGGTTGATTTCCGCCAACTAAACAAAAAAATTACACCAGATAAATTTCCACTTCCAAGAATAGACGAAATCCTTGATAATTTAGGTAGAGCAAAATACTTTTCCACATTAGATTTAATGTCAGGTTTTCACCAAATAGAACTTGACGACAAATCAAAAAAATACACAGCATTTTCAACGTCTAACGGCCACTACGAATTCACTAGGTTACCTTTCGGCCTTAATATATCCCCAAACAGTTTCCAGAGAATGATGTCCATAGCTCTCAGCGGACTACCTCCCCAATGTGCATTTCTTTATATTGACGACATAATCGTTGTTGGATGTTCTGTAACTCATCACCTCAACAATTTAGAAAATGTATTTCAACAACTACAAAAGTATAACCTAAAATTAAATCCCCAAAAGTGCTTATTTTTTAGACCCGACGTGACATACCTAGGACACAATATTTCAGCTGTCGGCATACAGCCCGACCAAACAAAATTTTCAGCAATATTAAATTACCCCACACCTTCGACTCCCGATGAAGTCAGGCGTTTTGTAGCCTTCTGTAATTATTATCGAAGGTTTATACCGAATTTCGCAGAAATAGCACACCCATTGAACAAACTGCTAAGAAAAAACGTAAAATTTGACTGGACCCCCGAATGTCAAATAGCATTTAATAAATTAAAGAATGAACTCATTTCACCAACGTTACTTCAATTTCCTGATTTTACACGAGAATTCAAACTAATAACTGACGCCTCGCAAGTGGCATGTGGCGCAGTATTAACCCAAGAACAAGACGGAATAGAACTTCCAATAGCCTATGCGAGCAAAGCCTTCACGAAAGGTGAGGCAAATAAATCAACGATTGAACAGGAATTGACTGCAATTCACTGGGCAATAACGTATTTTAGACCCTATCTTTATGGTAGAAAATTCACTGTGAAGACAGATCATAGACCTTTAGTTTACCTATTTTCTATGAAAGACCCCTCATCAAAACTCACTAGAATGAGGCTGGATCTAGAGGAATTTAATTTCGACGTAGAATACTTACAAGGAAAACTAAATGTAACGGCTGATGCCCTATCAAGAATAAAAATTGACTCTGAAACACTGAAAACAGTGATGGCCATGCAAACTAGAGCCATGACTAGGAAAACACAAAGAATTGAAAATAACCCCGAAAAAGCGAATTTCACTGCACTCGACAACACCGAGTCTGATCAACTTAAAGTGTACGAGGCAGTCGAACCTAGAGAATGGGAGAGTCTACCCAAACTTCAATGCGGACGCGCATTTGAAAGTAATGAAATCACTTGTGAAAATGAAACTGAAATAATAAAATGCGCAATAACAAACAAAACAGGATATAGAGAAAAAATGTCGACATACACTGAAATTGCAAGCAATGACGAAAAATCCCTAGGAAACTTATTACAAAAAATTGAAAATATGACCAAGAAACTGAGAATAAGCGTGATAGCTCTAGCGTTATCGAGCGCAATATTCCAATTATGCAGCGTTCAACTCTTCAAGAAGACTTGTAACGACTCACTAAAAGACTTGCAAATAGTGCTCTACACACCCAAGCGTGTGATAGAAAGCAGTGAAGAAAAACTAAGTATCCTAAAAAATTTTCACAACACACCAATAGGCGGACACGTTGGTGCCAGCCGACTATACAAAAAACTCAGTAGACTCTATTCGTGGACAAAAATGAAACAAGAAATTTATGATTACGTCAGAAATTGCATACAGTGCAAACAGAACAAATACTTAACGACATCTAACGAAAATTATATACAAACCAAAACCCCTCAAAAACCCTTCGACCATATATCCATGGACACGATTGGCCCCTTCAATAAATCAAATTCCGGAAACAGATACGCCCTAACTATCCAATGTAACCTTTCCAAATATGTAATAATAAAACCAACCTCCGACAAACAAGCATCTACAATAGCAAGAGCTTTCGTCGAAAACTGCATCCTTGTTTACGGCACTCCTTCTGTTATCCAAACAGATCAAGGAACCGAATACAAGAATGAATTATTCGTGAACATATCTAGACTATTACAGATAAAACAAAATTTTTCGACACCCTATCACCCCCAATCCATAGGAGGGCTAGAAAGGAATCACCGTTGTCTGAATGAATACGTAAGACAATTTGTCAACCCTACACAAAGTGATTGGGATGACTGACTGCCTTACTACACATTCTGTTACAACACGACTCCTCACACAGACTTTTCCTACACACCTTTCGAACTCGTTTTTGGCAGAAACGCCATACTACCCTTCAATATCCAAAATCCTACACATATAGAACCAATATACAATCTCGAAGACTACCACAAAGAGCTACAGTTCAAACTAAAAGTTACAGCAAAGACTACTAAAGAGTTAATTGATAAAATAAAAAAGAAGCGTACAGATAAACAAAGTGAACTTGCCAAACCAATACAAATAAAAATAGGAGATTCAGTCCTGTTAACGAATGAGAACAGAAGAAAACTAGATAAAATATACCTTGGACCATTCCAAATAATATCAATTGAGCATCCCAATGTCACAATTGTAGACATTAAAACTAAAAACAAACAGACTATACATAAAAATCGCATAATAAAATGCAACTAATGAGCAACCCATCTCCATTAGGGGGAAGGGAATGCATAACTAAATTAAATTCCCAGACGATCACGAGTTTATAATATTACCTATTCAAATACCTATGTTGTATTGTATACTACAACAGTTTACCAAGTTAGTAATTAGTTAGTTAATTAACTCGAATACAAAAAAAAATGTACATATTCCAAATATTAAACAAACATGTTTATACATACAAAAACCAGAATAATTGTAAGGTCAGACGAATTCTAGGCGAAATTTACTGAACACGAATGATTCCATTAGATTACATCATTCTCAAAAAGAGGGAAGGTGTAACAGGATCACTGGACCACCTACAACCCGATACACATGCCCTTATGGCAACAAAATTCTAGCAAGTGCGTCACGCTGTGCAACCAAAATAAACATGCGAACCATGTCGTAAATTCAGGCCAAGGTTCCGATGGTTATTTATTGCATAATATGACGCGCTGACCATTAACTTCCTTTGTTTACTTTTGCACTTCTTCGCTAGCTTCGCTAGCGTGAATTTAATGACAAACACATGCTTGCGCAAATGCGCAAACGTTTCCTATTTATGCTTTCGATTCCGGTTGACATCTTTTCGGACACATGTGTTATGTGTTTTACTACAATTCGCCTGACCACGCATAATAATAGAATTTAGGTTGTAGCTAGTTGTAAGAAATAAACGAATTGAATAAAAGGGAGTCTGACCCAGTTGGGCGGACTCAGTATGAACGCGTACGTGAAAGTCTTTTCATATAACCGAAAGAAACTACTGGGTGTCCACATGGCGATCCTGCGACCTGCGACAAGGTTTTGAAATTCGAAAAACAAAAACATTGCCTTGTTATAGCTCATGAACCAAAATATTATTCAAATGATCAAGTCCAAATACAAGCAAAAGCTTGGCATCCAGGAGCCGAGGAGAGTTCGATGAGATGGTTAAGCGAATCAACATTAGGGATGCTATGTTTTGGGTGGCTGAGGCTTGGGACGACGTACCGACTGATTCCATTGTAATGTCAAGGAAAATGTTGATATCCCGTTATCGGCTGTAAAAAAACGCATGAACGCATGAACGGTGATTTTATGGTTTTCGGAAGACTCAAACTTTGGCGTCTTTACGACAATAGTAAGTAAAGTCTGTATGAGCTAAAATGTTGTATAGTGTATTTTTTCGAGGTAATCGATATTTTTCAGGAAGTCCCATTCGTAAATTTGAGATGACCATTCTCACTGGCACTCTAATGTACATCGTTACTCTTGAATTTATTTTTGAACCAAAATAAATAATAATTTGCGAAAAAGAAAAAAAAATTAAATTAAATCTATTCTGCGATAATATCGTAACATATGAAGATGCTAAATAGACATCTTTTGAGAATTCAATAAATCAAAGGACTATCCAAGCGGATTCAAAGATTTATCACTTATTTTGTATTCTTTGCAACAATCTCAACACTCCTACCCCAACTATTCCTTTTTCTTACTACATCCATGATTATTCGAAAGATCATATGATGCACTGTGGATAACCGAATTGAAACATACTAAACAGACACTGCTCATCCTAACTACATCCATGTTTCATTAAATTATCATATTAGGTATGTTTAAATATTAAATCGATGTATTCATTTGAATTTGGAATTCCCTAAATTTTTAAATTTACTAAAAAAAAATATCTAGCTTCGTACAAATTTGTTCAAATAACCATATTTATAAAGTATATTAACAAATTATTGAAAATTTTCGATAAAAAAAATCAAAACCAAAATACTCCGGGTGATCGAGTCTAAAATTTCGGATAATCAAGGCTCCGGATAATCGAGTCCGACCTGTACTTACTCGTTCTTAATAAATATTAAAATTATTTCAATATATCCCCAAAAAATCATAATTGTAACCTTTTCTGTTATTAAGTTCTTAACAGAAGAAAATCTGTTCAATATTCCTTGCAGAAAACGTGATACTCTATTAATATGTGTTCTTCGCTTTCACTCAGTTTTTAAAGTCATTTAATTCATCCTATTTAAAACAAAATTATTGATTGTCGGTTTGGGAGACCATTTGCGCGAGTATATTAGGGTTACAAACAGGTTAAAAAAGTTTTGTTGGGAGAAGTAATGGATACAATCTGGAACGTAACGTTTTTTGATGATGTGAAAAGTTCTTTCGGATTTACATTAGAACTTCATTTCTTTTCTGAAGAAACATTCCGCAAAAACTGAGATATGTATATTCGGAAGTTTACTGTATCGTATTTATTTTTCATCGATTGGTGAAACGCTATACTCCATGCGAAAACTGGTAAATATTGACCATCCGAATAACATAAAAATTCTTGCTATCAATTTCATATCACATCTGTGTGTATATTCGCATGCACCAGACTTTTTTATTCGATGTTTTCTTCTCTACGTTAGGCGTGCGGTCCTGATTTTTTTGTCGTTAAAAGTTACTTGCTGGCGGTTTTCCAATGTCCTTTATGCTGCCATTCTTCGAAAGCAAACTACTGTACCACAAGCATTTACAAAACATAACATCTTTTATCGCATATACAATTAACCCACATTAATCAAAAATATGTATTACACCTGATAAATTTTAAGAATAAGTAGGGGACATTAAAAAACAACTGATCGATTAAAAATCGCCGCTTTGTTTCCTGCTTATGAATATTTGTACGGTATGCATCACAATATACAGACATTTGCTGCATTGGCCCTTAAAACGCTTGCTGTCGGTATAATAATTGTTCAAATGAGTGCAATCACGGGAAAATTATCGCTTGGCGATCCTTCTCTGTCTCATCCGCACACAAATCCGATCGATGGAGAGTGAATCATTGGTCGACAGAGCTGCTGTTCTTTCTACTTACGAGACAGAATGAACTTGTCTACCACATGTTTGGATTCGCTCACTCACTGAGTGGTATCGTATGATGCGAGACCAGCACATTGATTGAAGAAGCTGTTTTCACATGCTGAAAAAAGTTGGATGCTTTCGTCGATTCTCTCGTCATCATATGTTAAGCCCGGCCGACCAGACACACATCAACACCGGAGCCGAATATCCACGGTGCCAAAGGGATAAAAAAGATGTGATCCACTATGAGCTGCTGAAACCTGGTCAAACGATCGATAAAACTCTTTTGAAAGTAGCTTTTTCAAACGGAAGCTGAAGTTGCCAAAGAGAGAGGCCTCCAAAATGGCTGAAAGTTCGCAATCTTGTACCAAGAAAACAAAGAGGAGGCGGAGTTTGAAAAATTTTAAGACATAAGTTGTACCGGATCTTAACGCGAAGCAAATTGGGGGAGTGAAGAAACGACCAAGGAATCTCTATGATATTTACTGAGAAAATACGGTTGTTATGAATAATGCAAAGTCGCCCCTAGACTATAATTTTATACCTCATTCGTTTGGCAGAGAAACCCAGGGACTACTAAATAATAAAGAGGTCGGAGTTTCGGTTTTGTAGCTTCTGGAACAGATAATCAGAAAATTTGTCCTTCAGAAAAAGTTTTTTGTTTTTCTGGGCTAGCATTGAAGTATTTCTCGGCTGCAATGGCAGCTAGCCAAATCTAGCCAAAACCATTCAGACAGAATTCTAACGTATGAATTAAAAAAAAACAACTGGTTTTAGCATTTTTATGGGGTTGCCCTGATACCTGAATTCACCTATGCATCGCCGATATCATCGCCATCATACGCTTTATGCTTTGTTCGTAGTGCCGGCTCCACCCTGGAGCGAAGAAGCTGGACATCCTGAGGCATTTCAGGTCCGCCGGATATGGCCTAATCCAGCATTATCAACATTCTCTCCATTCTAGAGAAAGGTGAGAGCGTCGAACGGAAGGCTGGTTCCGGCCGCGACGCCGAGCTCCTAATGGACAACAAGATCTACTTGACGCTGAACGACAACGAATGACAGGGGACGGGGTACTTTACGTCTCCCACCAAGGAGGTGAGCGATGATGTCGAATATATCTCCCACACTAAGTTCCCGAAGAAGGTCCTTCTGTAACTGAAGATCAGTGAGAACGGAATATTCAAACCGCTATTCTTTTCTTTTGGACTTGCGGTGAACGGGAAGTACGAAAGTACGAAATGCCTGCCGGAAGTTGCTGTCTTCATCAAGAATCACGCGAAGGAGCTTTTGAAGTAAGCTTTTGGCCGGTTCTCACTCCGGCCCATTATGCCAAGAGGGGAGATGGACCGGCTGAAGATGAACGTTGTACTTCAGTTCTTTACGGTCTTCAGACCGTCAACTCTCCTAACGTCCCCTAGTTGCGACTGATAGTAATTTTTTGGATGAAACTCAAACGGAGTATCTATTCCATTATTTTCGTGGCCAAAACGGAGATGCAGCTGATTGTTACGGCCTCGAAAGAGCAGAGCGGATTGGCCCGACATTTCATCGGCCACGACTTAGGTTCCGTAGGAAACATCAGTCCATGGCAACTTGCCGTAAGACCGTCCGGCAGGGCGTCGACGCGTTTTTTGTAGAAGGCCTTATAAACATAGGATTTAGGGAAAGTTTGTTCTATTGAATTATTTTTTGTGGTTTTTTCGCCGCTATAAGAAATTAGTCTCTTTTTTTTCAATGTATACGTTATTTATAACAAAAACCTTGATTTCTGTCCACAGCTGCAAATCCTTTGTGCGATCATAAGTTGGAGATCCTTTTCCAACCAATTTGGACTTGTTGGGGACAAATTATCGAAAGCTGGTGATCCTTCTAACGCATCGGATCGACGTGGATGATCAAAATTTATTTTCTACTTCCGCCCTTCATCCTACGCTTTTTTTTTTAATAAAATGAATCGTAATTGAGCTTTCACAACAGAAAGAGGAAAGTACATTCCTAAAAACTGTGCTAACGCGAATCATCTAATTTCGCTTTGAGTCAGAAGGGAACCCTTCAGGCAAACCTGGCATGTGAAATATGCCTCACTTGCCGCGACCAGCGGAAATTTATAGAATCATTTGTTCAGGAGGAACATCGGATGACTACACAACACACACATACACATACTCCTATCCACGTGTGCACACGACGTTCACACGTTCGCCGGTCTGCAGCAACCCACCCCAAGTGTAACGTATTGCCGGGAAGATAAAGTACAGCATAAATTTACATTTAATTAGAAAATTAGCCAAAAATATGCGACTCACGGTAATCGTATGAATGCCATTGCACAATTTTAAGCAATGCAACTCTCGGCGCGTTCCATTTCAACGGAGAGTTTGCCGCATCAAGGTAATTTCTGAATGAACAACAACTATGCAGTGCGAAGAATGTGCCACCCTCACACCTCACAGGGCTTATGTGCCACCCAGCGAAGCCCAAGTTGTTCAAACACAATACTATAACTAAGAGTACACACTCCATCGTCGGCTGATCCTAGACAAGACAAATAAAGGAACGAGTTTGCGCGAATCCTGTGTGCAAACTAATGAAGGTAATGTAAATGCTGGTGTATGAAATTTTGGTGGGAAAAAATGTAATTGAATTTAATTTAATTTTTGTCGCTTTGTTTCGTTGTTGGCCGTCGTATTTCCATTCACTTATTTGCGGAATCAACCGAGCGTCTCCATCGAGACGGCCAGCTGCTTTCCAATCTGCGAGGACTGTTGATCTCTTTGTTATACAAAAAGCACTTCGGGTAGTGGCCCGTGTTTATCCGTGCCATTTCCGGTAAAAACTTAGTTATGGCTGCAGCTTTTGCATCATTTTCATTTCCCACTTCCAATTGCACAGTGCTGATCTCGGCTCTCGGAACTTGGAGCGGCGGAGAAGACGCATTCTCACCAGCCCCAATGACTGCTGCCCGCCGAGTCTAAGGTATAAAAATAAAATATAATTTCAAATTATAATAATTATACTTTATAGAGTTTATCTTTTTAATAAACAAAACAATCTTTTGCCCTCGCTCGGAACCAGCCGCTGCGGAAGGTCCTAGGCACAATGCATCCCGTATTCGTGCGGAGAACTCTGCAAGCTGCATTTGTGCTCTATTAGTTGGTGGAAAAGATTTTTTTTACAACGCAAATTGATATTTATAGAAACAACAATACTGTAATTTTCGGAATAGTATTCGTTTAGATTATGAAACATGGAGTGGGGAAAAGAATCCATAACCATCCAGCACTAACATTGCGGTAGCATTAAAAGCGATTAAAACTAGCGGAACCACTTCCATTCCTTTCTCAGTTATGCGCGATTTCTTCAGACGCGACTAATGGAATGACCCGGTGGATTAGCGCAATCCTCGGAATGAGATCAATCCCGCTTGATGCACCTTGCCGTAATTACCCACATCTTATTAATTAATCATGTTCGTGCAGTCGGTTAGCTGGACTTGGATTATGGGGTTTTCCACCCGTTACGAAGCTCTTTTCCACCCCACCCATAGCGCGTTGCCGTTTCCGGTGGCTGAGGAGAAATAAGTTTCTCATTTAGTTTATCTATAATTCATGCATTTTTATGATAATAAAGAAAATTATGAAAAAAGTTTACGCTCCCCGCTTCTCAAAGTGAGCGCTTGGGGACGTGAATTGAGAACTGTCCACCGCGTGGCGCGTTGTCGGATTTGTATTTTTTTCCTTCTCGTTGCCAAAGTTGATTACAAGTGCCGGTGGCGTGGGGGGTGCGGCCAACTCGGGCATTTGTGCAGGGTGAAAGTGAGGGAAAATCTAGTATAATATTTTTGGATTATTATAAACCATTCGCTTTGGCGAATAAAATTTGTAGAGAAACGACTCAATGGACTCGTAACATTCTGACGGTGGACGATGGGTCGAACGGCGGGGGACGCCGTGGCATGGGCTAATTATTTGCGAAAGGACATCACCGGGGAAGGCGTTAAGCTATGCTTTGTGAGATAAGAGGAGACATTTTCGATAAAGATTAGCAAGAGTGTTTGTATTATAATTTTTGTCATGTAATACCATACCATACCTTTATTTAAAACGATAATTTGAAGACAAAAAATAGTGGTTTTCGGAAAAATCGTGCTCATGTTAAGAAACACTCAAAAAACGTTGTATTCAAATAATGGCTGCTAAAACATAAGGATGGAAATACTGTGTGGTGTGCGTCTCGTACTGACAGCTTAAATAGAAGAATAAGAATAAGAATAAGAATAAGAATAAGAATAAGAATAAGAATAAGAATAAGAATAAGAATAAGAATAAGAATAAGAATAAGAATAAGAATAAGAATAAGAATAAGAATAAGAATAAGAATAAGAATAAGAATAAGAATAAGAATAAGAATAAGAATAAGAATAAGAATAAGAATAAGAATAAGAATAAGAATAAGAATAAGAATAAGAATAAGAATAAGAATAAGAATAAGAATAAGAATAAGAATAAGAATAAGAATAAGAATAAGAATAAGAATAAGAATAAGAATAAGAATAAGAATAAGAATAAGAATAAGAATAAGAATAAGAATAAGAATAAGAATAAGAATAAGAATAAGAATAAGAATAAGAATAAGAATAAGAATAAGAATAAGAATAAGAATAAGAATAAGAATAAGAATAAGAATAAGAATAAGAATAAGAATAAGAATAAGAATAAGAATAAGAATAAGAATAAGAATAAGAATAAGAATAAGAATAAGAATAAGAATAAGAATAAGAATAAGAATAAGAATAAGAATAAGAATAAGAATAAGAATAAGAATAAGAATAAGAATAAGAATAAGAATAAGAATAAGAATAAGAATAAGAATAAGAATAAGAATAAGAATAAGAATAAGAATAAGAATAAGAATAAGAATAAGAATAAGAATAAGAATAAGAATAAGAATAAGAATAAGAATAAGAATAAGAATAAGAATAAGAATAAGAATAAGAATAAGAATAAGAATAAGAATAAGAATAAGAATAAGAATAAGAATAAGAATAAGAATAAGAATAAGAATAAGAATAAGAATAAGAATAAGAATAAGAATAAGAATAAGAATAAGAATAAGAATAAGAATAAGAATAAGAATAAGAATAAGAATAAGAATAAGAATAAGAATAAGAATAAGAATAAGAATAAGAATAAGAATAAGAATAAGAATAAGAATAAGAATAAGAATAAGAATAAGAATAAGAATAAGAATAAGAATAAGAATAAGAATAAGAATAAGAATAAGAATAAGAATAAGAATAAGAATAAGAATAAGAATAAGAATAAGAATAAGAATAAGAATAAGAATAAGAATAAGAATAAGAATAAGAATAAGAATAAGAATAAGAATAAGAATAAGAATAAGAATAAGAATAAGAATAAGAATAAGAATAAGAATAAGAATAAGAATAAGAATAAGAATAAGAATAAGAATAAGAATAAGAATAAGAATAAGAATAAGAATAAGAATAAGAATAAGAATAAGAATAAGAATAAGAATAAGAATAAGAATAAGAATAAGAATAAGAATAAGAATAAGAATAAGAATAAGAATAAGAATAAGAATAAGAATAAGAATAAGAATAAGAATAAGAATAAGAATAAGAATAAGAATAAGAATAAGAATAAGAATAAGAATAAGAATAAGAATAAGAATAAGAATAAGAATAAGAATAAGAATAAGAATAAGAATAAGAATAAGAATAAGAATAAGAATAAGAATAAGAATAAGAATAAGAATAAGAATAAGAATAAGAATAAGAATAAGAATAAGAATAAGAATAAGAATAAGAATAAGAATAAGAATAAGAATAAGAATAAGAATAAGAATAAGAATAAGAATAAGAATAAGAATAAGAATAAGAATAAGAATAAGAATAAGAATAAGAATAAGAATAAGAATAAGAATAAGAATAAGAATAAGAATAAGAATAAGAATAAGAATAAGAATAAGAATAAGAATAAGAATAAGAATAAGAATAAGAATAAGAATAAGAATAAGAATAAGAATAAGAATAAGAATAAGAATAAGAATAAGAATAAGAATAAGAATAAGAATAAGAATAAGAATAAGAATAAGAATAAGAATAAGAATAAGAATAAGAATAAGAATAAGAATAAGAATAAGAATAAGAATAAGAATAAGAATAAGAATAAGAATAAGAATAAGAATAAGAATAAGAATAAGAATAAGAATAAGAATAAGAATAAGAATAAGAATAAGAATAAGAATAAGAATAAGAATAAGAATAAGAATAAGAATAAGAATAAGAATAAGAATAAGAATAAGAATAAGAATAAGAATAAGAATAAGAATAAGAATAAGAATAAGAATAAGAATAAGAATAAGAATAAGAATAAGAATAAGAATAAGAATAAGAATAAGAATAAGAATAAGAATAAGAATAAGAATAAGAATAAGAATAAGAATAAGAATAAGAATAAGAATAAGAATAAGAATAAGAATAAGAATAAGAATAAGAATAAGAATAAGAATAAGAATAAGAATAAGAATAAGAATAAGAATAAGAATAAGAATAAGAATAAGAATAAGAATAAGAATAAGAATAAGAATAAGAATAAGAATAAGAATAAGAATAAGAATAAGAATAAGAATAAGAATAAGAATAAGAATAAGAATAAGAATAAGAATAAGAATAAGAATAAGAATAAGAATAAGAATAAGAATAAGAATAAGAATAAGAATAAGAATAAGAATAAGAATAAGAATAAGAATAAGAATAAGAATAAGAATAAGAATAAGAATAAGAATAAGAATAAGAATAAGAATAAGAATAAGAATAAGAATAAGAATAAGAATAAGAATAAGAATAAGAATAAGAATAAGAATAAGAATAAGAATAAGAATAAGAATAAGAATAAGAATAAGAATAAGAATAAGAATAAGAATAAGAATAAGAATAAGAATAAGAATAAGAATAAGAATAAGAATAAGAATAAGAATAAGAATAAGAATAAGAATAAGAATAAGAATAAGAATAAGAATAAGAATAAGAATAAGAATAAGAATAAGAATAAGAATAAGAATAAGAATAAGAATAAGAATAAGAATAAGAATAAGAATAAGAATAAGAATAAGAATAAGAATAAGAATAAGAATAAGAATAAGAATAAGAATAAGAATAAGAATAAGAATAAGAATAAGAATAAGAATAAGAATAAGAATAAGAATAAGAATAAGAATAAGAATAAGAATAAGAATAAGAATAAGAATAAGAATAAGAATAAGAATAAGAATAAGAATAAGAATAAGAATAAGAATAAGAATAAGAATAAGAATAAGAATAAGAATAAGAATAAGAATAAGAATAAGAATAAGAATAAGAATAAGAATAAGAATAAGAATAAGAATAAGAATAAGAATAAGAATAAGAATAAGAATAAGAATAAGAATAAGAATAAGAATAAGAATAAGAATAAGAATAAGAATAAGAATAAGAATAAGAATAAGAATAAGAATAAGAATAAGAATAAGAATAAGAATAAGAATAAGAATAAGAATAAGAATAAGAATAAGAATAAGAATAAGAATAAGAATAAGAATAAGAATAAGAATAAGAATAAGAATAAGAATAAGAATAAGAATAAGAATAAGAATAAGAATAAGAATAAGAATAAGAATAAGAATAAGAATAAGAATAAGAATAAGAATAAGAATAAGAATAAGAATAAGAATAAGAATAAGAATAAGAATAAGAATAAGAATAAGAATAAGAATAAGAATAAGAATAAGAATAAGAATAAGAATAAGAATAAGAATAAGAATAAGAATAAGAATAAGAATAAGAATAAGAATAAGAATAAGAATAAGAATAAGAATAAGAATAAGAATAAGAATAAGAATAAGAATAAGAATAAGAATAAGAATAAGAATAAGAATAAGAATAAGAATAAGAATAAGAATAAGAATAAGAATAAGAATTAAAAAAATTCCAAAATATCCAAAATATATATTTTTATTAAGGCTCATATGGCGTCAACCTGACGGCGCCGGGAGATCAATATATCGTCAATGTTTGCCTTATTACTATGTTAGTAATATGTAACCGATTACTCGCGGTTGGCTCGAGGTTAGTATTACAAGTGTTTTCGTAATTGTGATGTTGCTGTCTCCAATGCTCTGTACGTGTGCCCGACACGGGATACTCCCTATTGGGATGCAGCTGACCATTAATCAGCAACGCCCCCTAGTCTGTACCCCATATCTAGCGTGGTGCGTCTTCTCGACTCGAGGAATCCAGGATAGAATGGTCACTAGCCGGCCCAATCATCAGTTCGTGTAGAGTTGTCATGAGCGGTACAACCTTTGGCTCTTGTTGAATGTTCCGTGGACTGCACAACCTTTGGCCCGTGTATCTGTAAAGAGTGTGTGTATGTATTGCCGCGACTAAGTAAAAGTTTATAGATCGGATAGGAGGGACATGAAACAGGGACACAACGAAGGAAACATCATTAAACGTTGTCATCGGCGTTTCCGAGGAACAGGTATAGATGAAGCAGAAGATCAGGTATCACGGCTACCTAAGATATCCCGGACGGGGATATCCGATTGTCTGCCTTTTGCTCTCAGTGCTCTAGAGAGCTGAGAGCAATGAGAGGGAACCCATGCTAAGGTAATCTTGAATAATTTTTCGACCAAAACACTCAATAGATGTCTTATTCTTGTTAGGAAATAAGATGAGCGTTTATCAACTTTCATTGAGCGGATTGCCTCTATTGAGCTGAGACTGTCTGGAAAAAAAAGGTCGATGGGCAGTGTTTCAATGATCCCTAGAGCATAGTATATCGCAACCATTTCACGAAAAAAAAAGGAACAAGGATCTTTGAGTTTTAAAGAGGCACTGGATTTTTCATTGAAGATACCGAAGCCAGTGGACCCGTTTATGCATGAACCGTCAGTAAAGAACATTTTATCAGATCTAACTTTCCCATATTCTGCCGAAAATATCGGCGGAATAGAATCGGAGCGTAGATGATCTGGGTTTCCATGGGCCCAGATCTCCGATTCTATTCCGCCGATATAACAGTGTTGAAGAGGAAGACGGGCCAAAAAGCTAGGGATAGCAGCGTAAAAAATAAAAATTTTATTTGACCACCCATCCCTGAACATCTGAGCTAGCTGTTCGTTCATCTAGTGTGACACTTGCTGACAACTACATGACGTGTTCAGTTGTTGTAGAGAAGTATGAATCATTCTCCTTGTGTAGTCCGTATGATTCTGCTTCTTCAAGACGCGTGGAGGTGGTCGATATGTAGTGAATGAGAGACAAAAAAGAATTCAGGTCGGACTCGATTATATACAGACTCGATTATTTGTGATTCGATTATATACAATTTTGGACTCGATTATATACAGTTTGGAAAATTTTTTTTTATGTTTCAAAATTTTTTTATTAAAATCCACTAATTTTGTTGTTCCATTACTTTATCCTGTAATGAATCTTCTCATCTTTCAAATGAAAATATCAGAATCGTCTTCCGTAGCGTACTTTTCAATGTAGAGCCAGTTTGAGGAAACAGAGTCCGAAACAAAAAAAAGTTCTAGAACTCTGGCATTGTTGAAATTCGAACATATGCGTAGGAGATTTTTTTTCATCAAATATGATCGTCTATCACCTCCTGAGATAATCTGGGTAAATTTATTTTTTCTGACTTTAAGGGGATGAATCAAAAATAAAATTCCTCTTCTATTTTCAAAAATCGAAAAATACATGCAAAAAAAAAAATATTTTTTTTACTCGATTATATACAGGATTTTATTATATACAGTGAAAAGAAACCAAAACTGTATATAGTCGAGTCCGCGCTGTATAGACTTTCACGCCGAGAGCAATTATGACGTTTCGCACCAGTTTTTTTTAATTATCTAATGTAGAAAATAAAAAATACAATTTTCGTCGTTCAAAAATGATTGCTTTTTTATTGAGCTTGATACATAATAGTGGTATTGGTGTATGTTTGTGATTTTGTAACCGCGAATTCATTTTAACGAGTCGGAGACGAAGCTCGACTTGGTTATTTGCTTATTTGGTTATTTTTGTTGTAACCAGAGATGTCAACCTTCCTTATTTTTCAGGATTTCCCAGCCTTTTTGGCACGTTCCCTGATAACCTGACGAACACTCAATTTTGCCTGATTTTTCAGAAATGATCCTGATTTTTCCTGATTTGTGTACTTCTTACTTTATCAGAAGAAAAGCTATCCGTAATTAATATACTAGGATTTCCGTCAAAGTTGCCCTGGCTGGAAATGAGAATCTACATAATAGCTCTCCAGTTCGCACGTGTATAATACATACATTAAGGGCCTTATTCCCGAATACACTACACGTGAAAACAATGTGTAGTGAGTACAACCTTATTCCGGAATACACGCCACTGTAAACATTTGGTAGAATTCATTATCAATACACCGAGTTCATCCACCGATGTTATTCTGATTTACACTTCACACTCTCTTTTGTGTAAACAGTCATACACTCTCCCGAAAAGTTGGTATATATGACGAGCTTTTTGGTAAATATTACCAATATTTAATAAATTTTGCAATACGAATTCTTCGTACATATTACACGATATGATGTCAAATCGGCCAGTATAACCCAGTATAAGCAGTCGGTTCAACGTTCGTTTAACATATACAACATGTTATATTAACACTACCTTTATGCATATATTGTTATGAATTTATTGAGCTTTTGTATGCATCTTTATTCATTTATTGAACTATCTGAACTATTTAAAATATTTATTGAACTATCTAAATTATCTATTGAACTATCTAAACTATTGACATCTGATCCTGTTCGATTGGGTCTGATCCATGGCTACAAATTAGGAAAAAATACACAGTTATTACTATGAATAGCTACGACAGACTACTCCATTCTCACCATTTCCCTCTCCCAGGACCAGCTTGTAATTATTTCTCAGCCAAACACATTCGGGAGATATCATGAAACTGACAAAACCCAGATGGCATTAAGCGAAGCTTTATGCCCCGTTGCAACATTGACTTGACGCGCAGGATACGGAACCTGCGTCGTGACGAATCCGGAAAACGTCTAATTGATTGAACCACCGATCACAATCGTCTGCAAAACGTTTATGAAGTTGTCCTTGACCGAATCAAACAGGTAGAACTAGGACTCGACAGGGCTCGTTTTTGTGTATCGAAGTACCCAGATTCCTTACTATTGAAGTTCTCCCGCAGCAGACGAGCACAAATCATTGCTATCCAATATGTATAAATATCAATTAAAGAACATAAATTGAATTGATTTTCACGAATATTACTTACCTATCCCGAATCTGAGTTAATACGACCTTCTTCTGTGATGAAATCAATATCGGAAAGTAGTGCCTGGCAACTCAATTAACAACTCGGTAATTAGGCTAATAATTTTATTTTCTTCGCGGTTGCCAGTAATGACAATCGTAAAAGTTACTAACACCGCGAAGTAAAATGAATCAATCGTTGGTAGGGATGTGTATTGCATCTGACATTCATTTTACAAACGATTGGTAATATTTACAAAAAATATGTACATTCTACTGTTTGAATTACAAAAGATTTGGAAGCTTTTTTTTAGTAATCCATTTTCTGGGTGTATCGACACAACTCGAGGATAAACAAAACAAAATACAACTGACGTTTCTATTATGGTGGGTATAAACTAGTGATATATTCATGTGAAAAAATAGGATGAGATTTATAGAAATCGCATCAACCGTTTAAACTAACGCGAACTTATATACTGAATATATTCATATTTTCGGTGAATTTATTCACCTAAAGTAGAACTGCATCCAACTTTAGTGATTTCTCACCAAAGAGGAATTCACCAGCGTTTACATATGCTTGAATTTATTCTATTCATAGTGGTAATATATACCTCGAAGAAGTGTATCATATATATTCTCACCCGTTTACATCTATTTTCGTGTGAATAAATCCATCTATAGCTATAGATCTCCCAAATGTAAACGCCCCATTAGAAACGACATCGGAAATGAACACAAGGTCATTTTGGTATCCACTCCACATTCTACACGAAGTTCATTTTTACACATCACGATCGGTGGAAACACAAAAAAGTGAAGTGAGATGTAAGCGTAGTGGAAACGTAAGTGTAAGTGGACACGGGAATAAGGCCCTAAATCAAACTCTCTTGATACAGAGCTGTACCTAACTTTTTTATCATACATATTGCCAGTTGCAAATCGACTGAGAAAACTTCTCCAGGATTATATTCTCTACGGACAAATGTTTCGAGGTATTTCAAAACAGAGCTGAATAATTTCATGAATTTCATGGATATCTGACGAATTCAAGAAAATAAAACGAGATTATATTTGAGAAATAACATTACCTTGTATGGTGCATGTGTACGAGTAGTAACAGAGTTATTGATGCAGGAATACGTTTCAAAGTGTAGAGTTACTCTTCTTGAATCCAAAGTCAATACAATACGATGTTATATAACATTTGCTCGGTAGTTTCAAAGTAGAATAAATTTCAATTGTTAAACTATATTAAATACATATATAAACGAATCAAATTACATCAAAATTAGAGAACATTTGACAATTCATCCCCTGTTTATATGTTTTCCTCATTTGAAGAGTGAAGATTCTCCCTACAGCTTGGACGATGGATTCACAAAAATTCTGAATATTGATTCCTCTGAACTCGAGATGCTGTTATTTTTTTGGGAACTAACATAAACGTTCAAGATATCCGGCAAAACAAACACTGGCTTTCCCATTTCTGCGAGAATTCATGGTTTATTCTTTAACATTCCTCAGTATAGATAGAACGACTTTTTTTCTCGTGTTGCCACTGATGACGACCAAATCGAGACACTGATTAAGAATATTTCGCGGCACACGATAAATTCATAAAAAGGTTCATTGGTTAAGTCTCGTTGGATTGGGAAGCAAATATGTATTATGAACTTATACCAAGCAATGAGTCGTTCAACTTTCTGGACAGCATAAATTATGCTTTGATTAGTTATCAACGATAAATTTATATAACGCTTTTATTTTTCCTAAAAATCTTTTTTCCTTTTAAATCTTTTCTTTCCGGACAACTCAATATGAGCTATCCTGATTTCTTCCTGATTTTTATTTCCATTCTTCCTGATTTTTGAAAATTTTAGTTGGCAACTCTGGTTGTAGCTGTGCAGGGCTCGGCATAGTCACATTCAAACGAGTACAGTCAGGGGACTATGAAGAAATTCCCCTTCGTTTTCAATTGAAAATGACTTTTGGCTTCTTCCAGCAGTTTCTCCGCCAACATGACTTAGTCAGTTTAGACGTTTAGTCGCTATCTCCCTCTACGACTCGACTATATCATTTCATTCTTCCCCGTCAAATGGATTTCATTCCGTATTGAAGTGACTCCCCCAAAATTAATTCGTTTCTCTCTTTCATGTATCACGTATACATGTATCGATGTTTGAGTTCAACGTGGTTTGACATATATTTCAAGTGAGCTAGATTTTTTTTTTGTAAACGAAAATTACTCACACGTATAAAATAATGTGCAGTGTTGTGTTCAGAACCGCTGACAAATTTGTGAATTTTGTTGATATGAACCGGTTTTTCTGTAGGTTTTTTTTTTCACAAAATTCAACTCGGAAACAAAGTGAACTAAAATTTTGTTTCGAATTCCTCCCAAACTGCACGTTCTTTTCACGCAATTTACTAATACTAGCGCGAAGACTTTTATAGCATACCTGATAACTGTCTTAGTTCGTTAGTTTGAGTTCACGGCAGGTAGACAATAAACTGTCCATTAATGATGTAACTACTTTTTATCATCAGAAATCAAGTTTTCGGTTCACTTTATATGGACATAAAAATAAGATTGTATACGCGGGTAACAAGATTCACGTCAGAGGGAGAAGAAGTGCGGATTGAAGTCAGTAGAATGAAGAGGCATATTTGTATTCATTAGTCACGTCAATTAGAATTAGTATTGACTAGGATGGATCATCAGTCATCTTCGCTCGTCAATTCGTTTTCTAGTCAATTCAAATTATGTTGACGGCGGATGCCAAAGTAGTCCTAGTTGAAGCGAAGCTACTGAGAGGAGAGTCGATTTTCACGTTTCATCTTCGAAGATTTCGGGCCTTGTAACTGTGAGTTATAGAGCGTTACACTTGTTGAACAAAGGATGTAAAAAAACGTCCCATTAAGGTTAGACATGTTTTATTGTTTAAACACTCCATTACATCATTTGAGGTCACACCAATCGATTTTCTATGAAAAACCATTCTCGGTTGATATCTGATATTCAAATATAATCCACGATCTGGAATTATTCCACCGTCAGCAATTGTTTCGAATTCACCACAGCTGAGCATGAGAGCTCGCTCGGAAACTTCTAATCCCCCGGGACAATAAAGGCCTGATACTCTAAAATCCTCCCGAAAAACAATGCGATACCACTAAATAGACAATTCACTCCCATCGTTAGTTATACCTCGTTCGGTGTCTGAGGCCAGGAGGTATCATCCACTTTTGGGCAGAAGCGAGCTTTTATTAGCTCGTAAACATACGACAAATATGCATACAACAGCGATTTAATTTTCCTATGCTAAGCAGCGTCGGATTAACAAAGCACCACTAGTCGTCCCCCATGGTGCCTCCCAGTGCCTCCGTCGCGTCGCCAGGGGGGAGTTTGTTCACCTGTGTGTGCGCCACAAGCCCGATGCCAGCAGACGAGGGGGAGCATATGTGTGGCTAATGTTTAGAAAATCTATTATTATAGTGCTCGGTACCTATAGGAAGCTAAAGAGTTTCTAAAACCAAAGAAGCTTTAGACTTTCCCGTTCGTGGCTGAACGAGAAAAGAGTCACTTCATTTCGATGTAAATATAAGCACGAAAAATCTGAGTTCGGTTCTGTGACAGCAAAAAATGAGAGCACAATGGGAGCTGGAGAAGAAGACCTCAGTTTACGGTGAAACTACCTATTTTCGGTTCCGGTGAGTTAGTTTTCAATCATTTAGAATCGAATTGAATACGGAAACATAACAAATAAACATGATTATTACGTATTGAATTGCCAGCTGAAATACTTGTTCTGCACGACGCACTTGAAATGGAATCCATTTCAACAGTTTAACTTGAATAAGATTACAACCAGTCTGAGAAACAGCTGGAATTGTTTCCTCTGCACACATCTAAAATCAAGTTAGCATTCTCTTCCCCGGCGCTTCCTCCGAGCAGTGTAGCATTGTATGCAAAATAATTCCATGTGATGCAGCAACTGGTCCGTCGTGATGCTCTGTTCCTCACGGAACGAGAATAATATCAAAATAAGGAAGCGAGTCAAGAAATTTAGATCCAAAAAGCTAACATTTTAATCTCGATATATAAAGTTTTTAAGTGACTGCTCTCGCACACACATCCCAGCCAGCCATCGCAATGCACTGTGCACTCTCGGGTTTGCCGGATATTCTTATAAATCTTAACGGAAAATCGTTTTCCCATCTCTCTTTTTCTTCGCCGAGCAAAAGTCCTGGGGAGCGCCGGAGAGTTACCGTGTGTTTTCTTCCGGTGCAGTTCAGCTCACTCACCGCATCTCGTTCTCCCGATCCGGACAGTTTAGTGGCAATATTTACTCCTTCCAACATAATTTAACATTAAATACTGTTTATAAATAAATTCCGGTTGCAGAGTGCGTCCATGCAGCTGCACCTTTCGCTCGACAGAGCGCTGGTTCCCGATGTGGTTTGTACGGGTGGAGAGAGTGAAAAGCGCAAACATAAATAGCATGTTCTGGTGTTGTAATCAATTTGAAATAAATATGTTCATATCCCCTGCTATAGCTGCTGTAGCTGCTGCTGGTGCTGCCTAGTTGGGGAGCCGATTCTGGTTCCTGCACAGGGAGCATAAACATATCAATGCTTGCAGCTACTGGAGGCACCCATCGCTGTGCATCATGCCTGGAGAGCTTTTCTTTCCGGGTGCCAATGGTCGTATTTGTGTTGCGAATACCGATACTGATGGCGTCTATGCTGCCGGACGACACGATTATGATGATAGTGATGATGATGCTAGTGCGTACCCATTGATGAATCGGGTTCTTGTCGTAAAATAGTGGAATATTGAATGCTTTTAGTGGTAACAATTTGACTTGGTAGGTTGCACGAATTCGTATGGAAATCTGATAAATTACGACACTGGGTTCGATTCTAGTATGTCAGAAAAAACGCATTGATTCGATTGCAGTTACAATATTTTAATAGATAAATGGAAAGATATACACATTGTGAAACTGACTTTCAAAATTATGATTATTGTAGAGTATATAGCATAGTTATTGTCATAATTAGTGATGTCTAATTTTTTTCATTTAATCGATTATCGATTAATCGTTGGGGCATTTTTCAATATTCGATTCATTCGAATAATTGTTTTTAAATATTCGATTAATCGAGCGAATATTTATTCCTTGTAATATTCTTGTAATATGAATTTCTGTCTGTCTGTCTGTCTGTCTGATTCTTATGGACTCGGAAACTTCTGAAGCAATCGACATGAAAATTGGTATGTAGGGGTTTTTGGGGCCGGGGTAGGTTCTTAGGATAGTTCGTTAACCCTTCCTCCTCTCTAAGAAAGGGCTGTCATACAAATGAAACACAATCTTCTAAATTACTGTGTTTTTTTTAAATCACGTTTTGTTGTTTTTGAAATCTCAAAAATTTTTCATATGCGTCTTCTGAAAAATCATCAAAAATCGAATAGTGAGCCGATTTTAAATATAAGAGTAAGGACGATTCTTTTAATTTGAAAAAAATAAAAGAATGGGGTACCAAATTTATACCCACGCATCTAGGGTACTCGAATTTGAGTTGTTTCACTTCTATGCTCAAAGATCAGAGCCAAATCAAGATTTTTGAAATCGGTTTGCGGGGAAATGTCCGAAATAGATCCCTTCATAAGCTGACGTAATATGAAGAAATTCCGATCATTGATCAAGAGCTAAGCCCAAAAGAACAAAATAAGGTACTGAATTTGTACCAGTTCCTCTAAGTACTACGAATTAAAAAAAGGCGAAGAACATCAATCAATTATTTTCATTCAAGATTACAAAACTTGGAATTGTCTTCAGGGATGATAATCTGATACAAGTACACTTACTTCACCACAAAGCAAATTAAACAAAGCAAACTGAATTAAACCTTACACGCGAAGCTCATGACACCTTTTGGAACAGTTTTAACGAAGTGGTAAATGAAAATGATATTCAGCTCCCATTTAAAGCAAATCCATTACTAATTAAATCGACTATTATGCGAAATCATTTCGAATCGATCGCAATCAAATTTCTTACGTTTGGTGGTCACCAAACTCTAAGCAGTACCCCCAATTGACAAGGTTTGCTAGAGTTTATCTTTGAGGTCCTCGCAGTAGTGTTTACAGCGAAAGAATGTTCTCTGAAGCTGGCCCGATGTACGAAGCAAAGCGTAATCGGCCGGTGAAAAAAATTATAATAAAAGTAATAGTGATAATAAATTAATGTTATGAGTTAATATTAATTAAAGTATGATTGATTTTGTGTTAATGAGAAATTATTGTTTTTTTTTCTAATATCCGGTATCCGGGCGGGGCTGTTGCTACTGCTACCGCTGGTATTGTTAAGGTTATGTCTGTTGATGTAGCTGCTATGCTACCGCTCCTCCTGATGTGAATTCTTTCCCGGTTAGAAAATGAATGATCGCTTCGGTTGCTTGCTTGTTAGTTTTTAGGCGACTTTAAATCTTGCAGTTCATTCACTTCTAGCATTGCTTCAGAGAGGTGGGACTTGCGACGCAATTCTTCGTTTTAGACTTCCGTTGTATTGAGCAAAATCATTGAATGTGCATTAGTTACGAAATGGAAAGTACTGTTAGTAATTTCTTGACTAAAATTGCGATTATTTTAAAAATCTGTGAACCTTTTAATGGGAGACTAATTTTTACTACTTCCAATGTATAATACTTAACTGTAGTTTCACGTTGCGACATTTTATGTCCAATAAGGTGGATGTTCTGCGTGACATCGGTGAAGTTGCGAATGCAAAACGCAAGAATATGCAAGAATATGTAGATATATGGAAATGTTGAAACGGAGATTGGGATGAAATGGCTGTCAGTGATTCACCGTTAACATATGCCGCTACCACAGCTAACACAGTCTAATAATTTTCCAGAGCTTTCTTCGCAGCGATTCGAGTATCGCTCACTCATGGATATGCGCTGAACATCGTGCAATAATTCATCGCCGTGCAATAATTCATCGCCGTCAAGTGCAATAATTCATCGCCGTCCGCATAGATTAAATTCTGACAACCAGCGAAGATGGATCCCCAAGAAAAGGAACTTCGTCGATCAAGCAGTCGAGAGGAACAGTGAGCCACAGTTTGTGACGGAGAATCTCTAATTTCGAAGATCAAATTTTTTGGACGTTTAAGAAGGTTAATCCCCATTTGTCCAGTTGCTCGCACCACGAAAGATCCTCGTTCAAACCCCAAACCTTTGTGTATCCCGGTTCAACTCATGGTCAAAGATACCATGGACAGTAGGATTCGCTATGTGAACAACTGGTCGCAGAATGAAGAATTGTGAAAGTTTGCTACTTGGAGTCCTTCACCCGGTCGAACTGAAGAGAGCCTGTGGAAGATGTTTGAAAGGAGGCCTTTGCGGAAGAATTATCAATTCTCCCTGACTCACAGGGCAACTCATGAATTTCAAGCCCTGAAGGCAGTCCTCCTAGATACTGATGCCTAGTATCAATATAGACAAATTTCATGCCAACTCGACTGGCCGTTGGCAGCACCATCTCAGATAGTAGTGAAACGTTGTGGGTGTAAAGACAGGGGTCGTTTATGCAACTTTGTATACTTCAAATATTCGAAAAAGAATCAGACTACGTTTTGGAAAAAGCCAAATTTTTTTCTCTTAAATTTTTACAAAAAGTAATAACTTAAAAAATATGATACCTACATAATTCTTGTCAAAGGATGAAATGTAGGAAATTGTTTAAATTTTCACAAAAAAACACAAAAAAAATTGAAAAAAAATTCACTGAAAGAAAAAGTTATTTGAAAAATTAAAATTCATTTTTCTCAAAAACGTTTTTTTTTTAAATTAAAAAAAAAAATTATATATATATATATATATATATATATATATATATATATATATATATATATATATATATATATATATAGGTAAACTTCGATATAACGTACATTTCACTTTCAAAATTGTACGTTGTATCGAATTGTACGTTATATCGAAGCATAATAAAGTGCTCACAAACGTAGTCTATAATACATTATTGTGTTGCTGTTTTAGTAAACTTAATGAATAACTTTAATCAGAAGACGAAGCCAGCCTTTCTCATGATGTTTTCCTTCGTATTGTTGATTAAAGCTTGATTCATTTAGAATCCGGAATCACAAAACCAGCTGTATTTCGGGATTTATTGAAGCTTGTTTTAGCATCACAATACAGGTAATTCATTGTTCTATCAGAAAAAAAAATTGAAAAAAAATCCTTTACACTTTGGAAATGTGTACGTTATATCGAGGTAAAATGTACGTTATATCGAGTGACGTTATATAGAGGGTACGTTATAACGAGGGTACGTTATATCGAAGTTTCCCTGTATAATGTTTTCTTTGAAAAAAATACAATCAATCCAGATCCGAGAACAAAACAGGTCAAACTTAATAATTCACACACAAAAATGTTATTTTTTTTCAGGAGTCTTCATACCAACATGACTTATTATAGTTTTTTTTTCCTTAAATTTTTATAAATATTTCTATCTCAAAAACTAGGAGATCTGCAAAATTTTGATCAAAGAACAATATGTTGGAAATTTTAATGAAAAAATACCCAAAAATTTGAAAAAAAAATACGCTGATAAAAAAATTATTTTAAAAGTTGAAATTCATTTTGCTTAAAAACGTATTTTTTTTTAAATTGAAAAGATTGTTGTTACCATAAAAGATGATGTCTTCGACAAAAGTTCATATTTTAACAATATCTAAAACTTTGTCGAATACACGATATCGCTATATTGACTTTAAACAAAATTAGGATTAGTTGTATATTTTTCAAAGAAAACATGAAATTTTTTTAAAAAATAAGTTTTTGAGAAAAACAAATGTTAATTTTCAAAATACCTTTTTTTCATCGAAAATCCAAAAAAAAAAATGTATTTTTTATGAAAATTTAAACAAATTCCTATATTTCATTTTTTGACAAGAATTTCATAGTTTTTAAATTATTACTTTTTGTAAAAAATTAAGAAAAAAATTGGCTTTTAGTAGTCTGATTATTTTTCGAATATTTGAAGTATGCAAAGTTGCTTAAATGATCCCTGTTTTTACACCTACACCGTTTCACTACTATCTGAGAAATAATAATACGAATCTTATACTGATATATGATTAATACGAGCGAGCGAAACAAAAGACAAATAAGCTTTCCGCATACTTTGCGACATGCACGGTCCAGACCGAGATAGATATTGCTCTCCTTCATGCGCTCCTTTTTTACTCTTAGACTTAAAACACTTTCCAACTTCGTTTCATAATCAGGTGCAATATTATCACGCATTTGCTGAACAGCATCATTAGCCATGTGGATAGCGTGGTCGTGTAAAACAGCCTTGCGTTCTAGCCGGCCTTGGTTCGATCCCCGTGGTCGTCGTTTGGACTTTTTGTTTGGGTGCAATCCCAAAAAAGATGATAAAAGAAAAAAGAAAGAGATGTCTGATTCCATACATACGAACATTTTAAAGCGTTGGGGAACGATGACATTATTTGCCTATTTGACGCTTCAAGACACGAAATGGCATGCTTCCTGTCGAAAATTAAACGCTTTCTGGAAACGTTAGTTTGGGTGTATGTATCATAGAATCATGAATCATTTCCTAAAATCAAATTTTTGCATCTGACGAATTTCATGCCAACTCGCCTTAGGAGTTGGCTGCATCATCTCAGATTGCAGTGAAATGTTGCAGTGTGACGTTGATCATTTAAGCAACTTTGCATACTTGAAATCTAAAACAATTTAGGTAAATATTTCTATCTCAAAAACCAGAAGACCTGCAACATTTTGATCAAAGAACAAAATGTTAGAAATTTTAATGAAAAAAATATCCAAAATTAGGAAAAAATATTACACCGATAAAAAATTCATTTTGAAAATTGAAATTCAGTTTTCTTAAAAACGATTTTTTTAAATTGAAAAGATTGTTGTTAGAAAAACTTTTAACTATGTAAAAGGGCCCATCTTCCGATGTATGGATGACTTGTTGGTAATTATAAGGACTATTCATATTATTTTTTTGAGAATTAAATAAAAAACGCTTTTGAGAAAAAAATTTAAAATAATTTTGTTGTAAGTATATTTTTTTTGAAAATTTTAACAATATTCTATGTTTCATTCTTTAACCAAAATTTGGTAGGCCTTCTTGTTTTTGTGTAAGAAATTTTGAAAAAAAGCAAACTATGGTATTCAAAAAAGTGGTCATTTTTTGAGATTGCTCAATTTTCTTACACCCACAACTGTCGAGTTAATATGAAATTCGTCATATATTTCAATGTAAGATTTAACCATGTAAGTTGAAAAAAAAACAGTCACGAAAAATGGAATGTAGGAAAATACTCTATAGTCTAGACTACCAAAGATTTGTTCCACCTATGTTATTATAAAATTAGAACATATAAAAAAAATTGTCGAATCACCAGAATTTTTTTAGAACTCTATTAACATTTAACATTTATCGCACTATTCACACAATGCGCACATTCTAGGTTTCATTACTGTCGACACTAAACCTTAAAATACTTCCAATCTCATTCACATCGGTACCCGGCAATGTTCTACTCTTCGAAAGTCGCATCAAGCTCGTCACTTTCCCTCTATCTATTTCGATGCATTCGGATGCAGTTTCAATCTTCCAGCAGTCGAGACGAGAGACACACAGTCGGATGCCTTATGAGCACGTTCGAGCTGCAGAGCTGTGGGAGAAAAGTTTATTATATTTGCGGATGCCGATTTGCTGCCGGGGAAGGTCTATGTTGGCATTGTTGCACACCCGCAACACACTCGGAACGGAACGGAACGGAACGGATATTATTTGCGTACACGCAAACATGCGTCTGAATGCCGAAAGCCGGTTTGGACAAGGAGCAGGAGTGAGGGTCATCATCGTCATCCCGCACCGGAGTGGACTGCAGATACACTTCTGTGTTAAGTACTGGAGCTACCGATGACTGACTCGTTTCGATTGTCGGTGAGATACGGCGAACGAGGAGCACTCTAGAATGTGCCATATTTTTCTTTGGGGAGCAGTTTCCCTAATCGTTTGCTGATTGGTTTGGCTAATCAGAGACAAAATCCCAGACAGCATCGAGAGCGATAGATAGGGCAGTTTGCGTCCTTGTGCGAGAAGGGTTTGTTTGTTTAGGAAATTCATGAAAATGCGATTGCCTGTAATTAATTTTATTTTATTGAAATTACTGCTTCGACGCGTTCGGCTGCATCGTAGGACAAGATTCGGACCACTCAGCACAGGGATCTGGCAGCAATTTTTGACGCATTCCTTCGAGGCATTCATTTACACGATTGTCCGCTGCTAGTCTGGACCGGTTTATAGCAGAACAAAAGCGGGAAAAACTTACCGCAGCGGGTGTACTTTTAGATAAACCATTCCCATCATTCATGGCTACTATCGATTCCAGCATCTCGGTATCGAATGCAATTTGAAGTGCACTTCCCGTCGTGGACGACTCTCGTTCACGTCCCGATTGCGTTGCGTTGGAGGTGTGGGAGTTAACATTAGACGGGAGGGTGAAATTAACTGTCTTTCTTAATTAGTGCCGTATATCAATTTAATTATCGAAATATTGGTGAAATATTGGCGTGACGCTTCCACTAGTTGGCGGGATTGTTTGAATAATTATCTCGGTTTGGTAGTTGAAAATCATGCCAACCTTAATTTTATGGGTGGGAGTGGAAATGAGAAAGTGTTTTTTTAATTCGCTTTTATGTTTGGGCTCTATGTTGTCTCTTCCTACCACTGAAAGCATTCAGTGATTTCTCCCAGAATGACGCGGTAATGTCTGATCATCTTTGATTTGGATGAAACTTCGCCCATACTTTTCGATATAGAAAATAAATCATTTTCCACGGTTGCAAAAATTATCCAAACTGAAGAGTCTGTATAAGAGTAAATCTTCAATTATTCATCCGAGACGAACCTACCCAGGAGGCTAAAAGTCTCAAAAATAAAGAATTTAATAAAAATTCTATTATTCAATATAATTGCCACTTTCAAATTTTTTCTTGTGTAGAAAAATTGCTGTGCTTATTGAACTTGCAAAAGACCTTTTCCTTTTTTTGTGCTTGCCAAAAAACGCTAGGCAGCTAGCATATATAATGTACAGTAGAAATAATTCCCTTATTTTTGGTAGAAATTGAAGGCTCCGATATGATGTACCATTTTGTTCGATGCCACTTCGTTTTTCGAAGGTAATTCCGCTATGTGTCCCTCATAGAAATATTTGTCACCATCAAAATGGGACAGCCAAATTTTAGAAGTTTATCATCATGCCTGTTCTCATGAGCCAAATCATTCGCCATAATAATAACACTTGATGACAGGTGCACTCGGAGCTTCTGGACAACGATTCTGATTGTGAGTTAGGCATTATAGAAGCAGCAGATCATTTCCTGCCAATCTCATCAAACACACAGAAAACCTTTCGTGACAGTTAATCCTGGCTTAGCACCAGATTAATTGATTCTGTTGAAATTTCGTAACGATACGCGAATGGCAATTCGGTATATAAGGTTTTTTGTCTTCATCGAACTTCCTTTGTATCCAGCATTATTCAATTTGTTGACTCTTGGGCAATCGATTCCCATAATTTAATCGATATTTTCAATGGCGTAACTTTGATATCTACTGGAACGAAATCTAATACAGCATTTCATCAGCTTCTACATTTCATGTGAACAACGGTGACGATGAGTAGCCTGTTGATAATACTATTGTTGACCTCACATTCCCTTGCTTCGTTTGGACATGTCGATGGTTTCAGTTTGCTGTTCAAGGTATCCTCAATGCAGGACTTGACGAATGATAAACATGTAAAAGTATGTATTTCAGTTGTTAAGGTTACAATGCTCGTGAAATAGATTATACCAGTAGAAATTGCCTCCCATCGTCGTGGAAAAGTTTTGAACTTAAGCAAATTCGGACAGGGTGTAGAACCAATGTCTAACCGTATATTCCCAGTTTACTTTATGCCATCATGCAAAAAATAGCCGATCAATAATTCGAAGACCGAGAGAGAGAGAAGAGATTGTAGAGTCAAGATCTAGCTATCTATCCCCAATGTCCCCTATGATATCAGACCATGAGAGAATATATGGATAAACCGAGAGAGAAAGCTTTAAAGTTGAACAAACGAGTGAGCACCGTGCCGCTCTCGTCAGAACACGATGTCTGTTGCGAGCAGGGTTGCCAATAATATTTTTCAAAAAACTGGAAGATTGATCTTAAAAAAACTGGAAGAAAAGTGGATCCTGTGAAATCGTGTTATTTTAAGAATTTCGGCTTTGATTTATCTGAAATCATTTTTTTTACTTATTCCAATTCTTAAGAAATAGTCTTTCTTTCGAAGCGTATGTGGCTCATAAAATAGTGAAATAAACTTTTAATTACGCATTTGAGCAGATCATAATAAGTTTTCCCACCACCCGAACATTACTGTCAAACAATATTTGAGGATCTTTTCTTCTAGAACCTCTAGAATATATGGTTTTATTTCAAAAAACTTATCTTAATATCTCGTATCTATTTCCAGAGCAGAAGATCCAAAGAACGGCTACAAGTTGTTGTTCGTGGCTATTATCTAAAGAAAGATAACTCTCCTCTGTCGCGATTGAAGTTCGATACAGAGTACGCGTGATTGATAACGGAACACATCGCCGGGAATATTGGTTTTAGAGGAATTCTCTCAGTTACCTTCTCAGGTTAACAAAAGATAACTCTTCTCCGTCACGATGCAATTTCTAGAAAGCGTACACGCGATGCAGAATGGAACATATCTTCGGGTTTCTAAAAGAGTTCTCTCGGCTTTTTAGGATTGGAGTTCGATATATCGCCTGTCCGATTAGTTCTAGAGTTCTTCCGGTTATCTTCCCAGGTTTCCCAATAATAACTCTCCGCCGTCACGAATGGAGTTCTATAAAGTGTATAAGCTACGAATAACATAAGATATCGGCGGGATGATTGATTTTAGAGGAGTTCTTTCTTCTCAGATTTCCCACATTTAACTTTCCATCGTTGCGATTCGATTTCGATTGGAAAAGATGCGATAAATAGTAGAATATATAGCCTGTCCTGGGGGTCTTCGTAGCCACTTGGTTACGCGTTCGCTTACCAAGCGATCGATCGTGAGTTCAAACTCAGGGCCCTCAATTGACCATCTTTGTGTTGTTATAGAATAACTACGTCTATGCAACCATCATCAGCGATGGAAATCGATCCACGGTGCAACAAAGATCGATTCATCCATACAACTGTTCTGCTCTGCAAGAAACATCGGGCTGCTGTTCTATAAATAACCCAACAATGGATCAATATCAACTGTCTCCGCTGTCCGGTCTGCTGAACAATGGAAGAACAGGAAGAATACCTTTACGCCTAAATGGCTATTAATGTGTAATTTACCATAATGTTATGGAACAGAAAACTTAACTCCTAAATGGCTACTACTAACCACGTGTAATTTACAATTTATAGAAACATGAACATATGTACATGTACGCGATTAAACCCGGCTCTGTTACGGTTAAAATGCTAATGAGCCTAATAAATAAATAAATGGGATAAAAGAAAAAAATAGCCTGTCCAATTAATTGTACAGGTTTTCCTTTTCAGGTCATCTAAAAATAATCTTTCCCGACATGTTGTGACACATGAAATTTTCAGATTTTCATTTCGTCGATTGGACGATTGATGTAAACAAATGTAAACGGAAGGAAGTTTCTTGGTTTCTTACATTCATATCAATTAAAGTCAATGGGGCACATGGACTTCTGAGCTTTAAAATGATTTGGAGGACCTATAACGTCTGATGTTTATAAAAATTTAAAGCCAGCATAGCACGCGGCTCTATGAACCATTTTGGGTAAGATTTATTGTCATGAACACTGCACCAGTCGTGGATAAAATGGTAGATCAATCAGTCTGAACTTCAGAACGTTATATATAATATTTATATAAACTCAGAGACAGCACGTTGCTGCTTGGGTAGGCACCATACGCACAGCGCGCTAATCGTATTGAAATTCAGATTACACTTTCGAACTCCGGAGAAAAATATCACTGAGAGTGTGTAAGAACAGAAAAATCGATCCAAGGTAAATACTTCTCGGAAGAAAAATTTCAACAAACAAAATTGGTCAAGGAATAAGAAGACTGAGAGAGGGATAATTTTTATACATCGTGAATTTATGTTACAAAAACTTTGTAAAATGATGCAACAATATAAAAAACAGGATAAAACTGGACAAAATTTGAAAAAACTGGAAATTTTTAAGGTTTAACTGTTTGACTGGATCGAGAAAAAAAATGGAAGAATCCAGTTTAAACTGGAACATTGGCAACGCTGGTTGCGAGAGTTAGTTACCGATGAACCTTTGTAAACGACGGTTACATAAAATAGTTCTCGGCACGGAAACATGGAGTGTTCAATAGACTTTAGAAAGAACGTGATTATTTTGATCTCTCTCCGACAAGCAGATTTTACACAGGGGTCCTGTTTAGAGTGACATTTGGAATGCTGTAAATGACTAAGTCAGTGATTGCTAAAATGGATTCGAAGTTATCTTCTGCACTTTGTTTACTACTATCAACCAGGATAAATAAGAATCAGACGGTGTGGTTTTCTTGCCATTTTTTAGTACAAAGAAAAATGTTAGAGGATGGTAGAAGGATGGTGATGAGTCGTTCTATGGTGCACGATAAAAGTTGCCGAGGGGAGGCGCAAATCGGACCAATCATTTGGACGCGGAATTTACCGGATTTATCGTATCGATTGATCAGCTGGGAGAGCCCAGATTGCTTGTGGGAATTTACTAATAAGAACGCGGGATATTCATGTAGATGTTGCCAGTCATTAGAATGCAACGCGGTGCTGATGTATAACAAGTTTTTTGTATTCAGTTGAGCTCTTACTCACATGCGCTCTAGCGAATGAGCTCGCTCCGAATCACAGATCAAATGTTTCGTTGTCAGCACCGTTTTTGCACTGAGTTTTGCGCCGTATTTCTATACTTGTTTTACACCGTGTTTGAATCTGGTTTTCTTTCTCTGTTGAGTTATTTTTCTTCACGCAAGCCTATACGGTGGGATTGGAGGTGCGTTGTTGTTTTTGAGCTTTGCTTAAGGTAACCGTACACTGTTTGTCCGGAGGTCAAATTTAACAGATAAAGATTGGTTTCGGTTTTGTACTACAGGGCGGATTATATACAGTCTCGGATTTCTTTTCACTGTATACAATTGAATCCTGTATATAATCGATTCAAAAAAATGTTTTCCATTCACTTTTTATGCATATATGTTTCGTTTTTTTTTTATCATAAAAGAAGAATTTAATTTTTGATTCATCCTCTGAAAATCGGAAAAAACCTTTCTCATATGAAAAAAAAAAATATCAAGGATCTCTCTGGGGGTGATAGACAATCATAATTGATGAAAAAATCTTTCTCTCATATGTTCGAATTTTAACAACGACAGAGTTACAGAACTTTTTTTTCTGTTTCGAACTCTATTGCCTCAAACTGGCTCTACATTAAAAAGAAAACGGAAAACGATTCTGTTGCTTTCATTTGAAAGATGAGAAAATTTAGTACAGGATAGAGTAGTGGAACATCTGAATTAGTGGATTTTAATAATATTTTGGAAGTGAAAAACTTAAAAGTTATTTTTTTTATCTGTATTATAGTGATTTTCAACTCAATTTGGCTGGTTCGTCACTTTTACTTCCATTTTTGGAAGAATGTCGGGAGTGAGGATTGAGCTCGTGACGACCTTTAGCGTAAGAGGCATGTATGTTACCACTACGCCAGATCGCCTCCAACACTTAAAAGTTAATAATATTTAAGGAGATATTATTAACTTTTATCCTTAAAAATTATTTTAAACTTGATTGTTTCTATAAATTACATTGAAGCTCTTTAACCGTTCTACAATTTGTTCTTTAACTGTGATTCTATACTTTTTAATTTGGCTGCCATATCGATATAAACACTTCCTGGTGAAAATTTAAGCAAAATCTTCAAAAATCACTATTTTTACCCCAGTGTACATGTAATAGCCACTTAAGTTTCACCTCAACGTTGAAAGGTTACATTTTTTCTTGAAATAAGTCATATTTGAAATATAAAAACAATATTTTTTATTCAAACTGTACATAATCGAGTCCAAAATTGTATATAATCGAATCACATATAATCGAGTCTGTATACAATCGAGTCCGACCTGTACTGATGTCAATACAATTTTATTTTATTGATTTTCATGACATGGCGTTTCATCCATGGCTCAGGAATAAAATTTTATTGAGTGGTTTTTATAGCTGTTTCGATGATGTTGTCTGGCATCAGTGTCGAAAAAATAACGATGCTTTCACCAATACAAACAAAACCATTGCGGAAAATTGAAAGATGAAAATTTAACTTTCAGAGCACAAGCTCGAGTTTTCCGACGTTTTTCACTATACATTGCGACGGCAGATGAAAATTCAATATCTTGTGAGTAATCGATTACAGTTTGGTTGATATTACTTGATGCGAAGTGTGCGAAAACGATCATTTTCTTCACACTGTTTGGCAAAAATTTTGGGCGAGGGGCGAGGGAGGGAGATGAAAGAAATGAGCGCCATTGTGGCAGCCATTTGTGGCTTTCTTCCACTTTCACCTTAAATCAAGCTAGCGATACAGTGGTTTCGACAAAGTTTTAGATCTTAATAAAATGTGGACTTTTGCCAAAGACATCAACTTTCTATTTTTAATAGTTTCGGGAAAATATGGCATTTTTTTATGTAGACTTCTGAATAAATCATGTTACGCGTACATTTCTGTGTGTAAATTCCGACGTTTGACATTTTCTTGACATGTTTATAAATAGAATGTTACGAGTAAAACATTAGTAGTATTTGTTTTCAAAGAGAACATCTAAATTTTGTTGTTAGGAAAACTCTTCTCTCATAGCAGTGTCCTTTTTCCGATGTACCGAAGACTTGTTGGTAATTGTATGGTCGAATCACATATTTTTTTAGGAATATAAAAAAAAATGTTTTCGGGAAAAATGAATGTTAGTTCTCGAAATATTTTTTTTCAATGTTATATTTAAAAAATTGTTTGAAATTTTCTAATGATTTCATTCTTTGGCCAACATTTTGTAAGTATTATAGTTTTTAGATCAAATTTGTTAAAAAAAGAGATATAAAAAATTAAAATTTCCCTACATTCATGACTCAAAAACGTCACATCTACACATTTTTGGTCAGAGAATAAAATGTAGGGAATTGTTCAAGTTTTCATCAAAAATATCAAACAATAATATAAAAAAAAATCTTTGCAATTATTTTGAAAATAAAATTCATTTTTCTGAAAAACATATTTTTCTAAAATTGTGAAAATAATTATATGTCTCATACAATTATCGATAAGTCATCCATACATCGGAAGAATGGCTTTCGAATCTGACCACGTCGGATTGAACCGTATGCTCGAACCTTCCTCTTTACCCCGTCCATAAGGTTCTGTACAACGTCAGGTTGTAGTTTTTTTTTGAACAGAAATCCATTTTCTCTTGAAGTCCGTCTCCGATTTGACAACTTTTGGGTTCTTCCGGAGGGCCTGCTTCATAATCGCCCAATATTTCTCTATTGGGCGAAGCTCCGGCGCGTTGGGCGGGTTCATTTCCTTTGGCACGAAGGTGACCCCGTTGGCTTCGTACCACTCCAACACGTCCTTTGAATAGTGGCACGAAGCGAGATCCGGCCAGAAGATGGTCGGGCCCTCGTGCTGCTTCAATAGTGGTAGTAAGCGCTTCTGTAGGCACTCCTTAAGGTAAACCTGCCCGTTTACCGTGTCGGTCATCACGAAGGGGGCGCTCCGCTTTCCGCAAGAGCAGATCGCTTGCCACACCATGTCCTTTTTGGCAAACTTGGATAGTTTCTGCTTGCGAATCTCCTCCGGAACGCTGAATTTGTCCTCTGCGGAGAAGAACAACAGGCCCGGCAGCTGACGAAAGTCCGCTTTGACGTAGGTTTCGTCGTCCATTACCAGGCAATGCAGCTTCGTCAGCATTTCGGTGTACAGTTTCCGGGCTCGCGTCTTCCCCACCATGTTTTGCCTTTCGTCGCGGTTGAAGCCTTCTGAACCTTGTATGTACGCAGGCCCACCCGCTGCTTGGTCCGCTGGACGAATGAACTTGACAAATTCAGCTTATTGGCGACATCCCCGATCGAACTTCTCGGATCACGTCTAAACTGCTTAACTACGCGCTTGTGATCTTTTTCACTGACGGAGCATCCATTTTTGCCGTTCTTCACCTTCCGGTCGATGGTTAGGTTCTCGAAGTATCGTTTTAGTACTCTGCTGACCGTGGATTGGACGATTCCCAGCATCTTACCGATGTCCCGATGTGACAACTCCGGATTCTCGAAATGAGTGCACAGGATTAATTCACGACGCTCTTTTTCGTTCGACGACATTTTTCCAAATTTACGAGAAATTGACAGTGAAGCATGGCCAACGTGATCTATACACTCTTATCTGATTATAAGCGAAAGCTGAAGATATAATTCCTAAAAATTAAATTTCTACAGCGTTTTTTCCGTGATGCAATTTGATGTGACACACCCTTTAATGTAACCATATGTATGAACAGTAAATACAAGATTTAGGTAGGTAATAAATATTTTTTGAGTTTTATTCTATTTAAAAAAATTAGATCTCAATAAACATGGAACATAGATGAGAGTTCCTATAATACTCATAAAAACTGAAGATCGATGTACCAAAGATAGCCTTTTGGGTTGAATTTCTGAACAAAACGTCATTGAGACGTATCAATTCGACGAAGCGCTAATTCGTTCGAACTTAATCACAATAGCGACGATAGTAAAGTAAATAATAAATTGTAACGTCATGGGCAGAATGGATGCAGCAGCAGAAGAGGTGAAAGATAGTATCAATTTTCATCTGCCGGTAAGATATCCGGGGCAGCAAATCAGCACAGCTCCACCCACCGCAATATACATATATCCTGTGCTTAGCATATTTGCGTCGTGGCGAAGAAGATATCCGAAACAAAAATTCATCTCTCTCCTTCCCGGACAAAACAAAAGCAACGAAACGATCCGTGCTGGTTGATCGAACATTGTTTCACTCCCAAGAACTCCGCGTCACTCGGCATCAACGTGTTATCGGTCGAGGCGCCCCCGAGCGTCTAATAGCCCTTGCCCGCTTGGCTGGCTAGCCCAATTTACATATATTTGTTATAAATTAAGAACGAAATGATAAAATACCTGCAGGGCAGTGTATTTATTTAGCTCAATCGTCTCTGCCGTGTGGCCTCTGCACCAGGAAAGGGTACACACTCTCGGGAACGACTTTTGGGTTGAACCCGGTGGAAAATATAGATTTGTTTTATTTATTATTACCTCTATACATGTTTTTGTCTTACACTGTGCATCACAAATCATGTGTTTGTTTTTCCTCTTGGAGGAAAATTAAATGCTAACCAGCGGAGATAAATTATTGGCACAAGAATAGGAACATTGTGGCTATTAATTTATGGCTTCTTTGCTCTGCAGCATGTTACCGAGTTATCTATGGTTGGGCCTTCTCGTCCTGGGGCTCTCGATAACGGTAGGAAAAAAGCAGAACACCGGAGATATTGAGGCTCCTTGGGGACTAAACATGTCACCACAATCCGGTGAATTTTTCATACTCACCGATCCGTCTCACTCTCGGAATGGGACGGCTTCAAAGGGTGGACTAGCAAATAAAAAAAAAAAATGGAAGGAAAATCACAATGTAAGGCAAAAGTCATGCTTTCATCATCATCACCGTCACCAGGCAGGAGGACAGTTGGAGAGCAGGGAAAATAGAATTCAATCTTCAAACCATGCGTCTCCAGAGGACGAATCTGTGGTGAGGAGTGAATATCGTCGTTGATGATGCTGGCTCCGGTTGAAATTGTTTCGGTGAAGGGTTCCTAGCTCACCCACACGGAACGGATTGATATGGATTGATATCGGTATGTCGGCAATTTTGTGTCCCAAATGGTACGGAAGGGTCACCCATGGATGAGATAAATAAAATATAAACTTTGGTTTTGCCGTATCACTTGTCAATCTCATTCGCTTGTGTGCGTGTGTGTTCGCTCAGATATCAAATCGGCGAAGGTGATATGAGGTCAACTCCGTTACCCGTTGGATTTGATGGGGGACAGTTGGGTCAGTTTGAACTTGGGAAGACTGTACGCTTTACATTCGCTAATCGTGATTGATTTTCTCGCCAATAAAGTTGAACAAATAACAAACAGAGTTACGCTGGGGAATAGCCATCGATACCCATTTTGCAAGTTTCGGAGATTCAAAATAATAATTTGACTAATAATGGTATGGAGCAATTCCACACCAAATCAGCCGGACACTGACCCGAACCTGAACTCGATTTTTTTTGAAAATTTTTACTTGTGAAGGAAACGACCTAAAATCGCAATTTTCATTGTAGTCATTGTCGCTTCCTAAACTCGTGATAGAAAACTCAATGTCGTCAACGTGAATTGACATCTCGCTCCAAAAATAAATATCTCCGCGTCTGTGCTGCAGGTCCGTACTGAGAACCTAGTGAACTTTTTCATGAATGAAAACGAAGTTTCTATGAATAATAATATCGGTACTCGGTATAAATAAAATATTATCAACATGGAAAGATGAGAGAATCTTTTTCAAGGGAAATTAATTCGACCGCAAAGGGTTGAATTATTAATTGAATGAAACTATTTTCGAATTCAATTGAATTGGACATAAAGGGTGTGTCACATCAAATTGCATCGCGGAAAAAACGCTGTAGAAATTTAATTTTTAGGAATTATATCTTCAGCTTTCGCTTATAATCAGATAAGAGTGTATAGATCACGTTGGCCATGCTGCACTGTCAATTTTTCGTAAATTTGGAAAAATGTCGTCGAACGAAAAAGAGCGTCGTGAGTTAATCCTGTGCACTCATTTCGAGAATCCGGAGTTGTCACATCGGGACATCGGTAAGATGCTGGGAACCGTCCAATCCACGGTCAGCAGAGTACTAAAACGATACTTCGAGAACCTAACCATCGACCGGAAGGTGAAGAACGGCAAAAATGGATGCTCCGTCAGTGAAAAAGATCACAAGCGCGTAGTTAAGCAGTTTAGACGTGATCCGAGAAGTTCGGTCCGGGATGTCGCCAATAAGCTGAATTTGTCAAGTTCATTCGTCCAGCGAACCAAGCAGCGGGAGGGTCTGCGTACATACAAGGTTCAGAATGCTCCTAACCGCGACGAAAGGCAAAACATGGTGGGGAAGACGCGAGCCAGGAAGCTGTACACCGAAATGCTGACGAAGCCGCATTGCCTGGTAATGGACGACGAAACCTACGTCAAAGCGGACTTTCGTCAGCAGCCGGGCCTGTTGTTCTTCTCCGCAGAGGACAAATTCAGCGTTCCGGAGGAGATTCGCAAGCAGAAACTATCTAAGTTTGTCAAAAAGTACATGGTGTGGCAAGCGATCTGCTCTTGCGGAAAGCGGAGCGCCCCTTTCGTGATGACCGGCACGATAAACGGGCAGGTTTACCTTAAGGAGTGCCTACAGAAGCGCTTACCACCACTATTGAAGCAGCACGAGGGCCCGACCATCTTCTGGCCGGATCTCGCTTCGTGCCACTATTCAAAGGACGTGTTGGAGTGGTACGAAGCCAACGGGGTCACCTTCGTGCCAAAGGAAATGAACCCGCCCAACGCGCCGGAGCTTCGCCCAATAGAGAAATATTGGGCGATTATGAAGCAGGCCCTCCGGAAGAACCCAAAAGTTGTCAAATCGGAGGCGGACTTCAAGAGAAAATGGATTTCTGTTCAAAAAAAAACTACAATCTGACGTTGTACAGAACCTTATGGACGGGGTAGAGAGGAAGGTGCGAGCATACGGGCTTGGGCTCGAAGTATGAATAAAAAGAAAATGCCAAAAGTTGTTTAATAGTTTTTATTTTACTGTCTAAAATTTTCAAAAGGATCGGTCTACTGGGCGAATTTCTACAGCGTTTTTTCCGTGATGCAATTTGATGTGACACACCCTTTATTTGCTGTGTAAGTAAAGAATTTGAACAAACGCCACGTAATATACGAGGGCGGTCCGATAAGTACTTAGCCTCGTCGCCCGATGGTGTCAGTATCGCAAGAGAGATTACGTATCGTGTAGTACATTCTCGTAAACGACTACTGTCAAAATTTAAGCCGAATCGGACTCGTAGTTTTGTATTGACCGTGTGTGGAAGCGGGCGTGTCCGTGGATCTTAGAAAAATGATAAAAAACGGAAAATCCGCCGTCGCCACGGCCAAATTGGTCGGATTGCACTACGAACTGCTGCCCCAACCACCGTATTCTCCAGATTTGGCCCCGTGCGATAACACTTTATTCTAATTAACACTTTGGCGTCCGGCGACACCACAGTGGTTACGCACGCAAAGTATCATTTTAGTATCATTTGCATCCTGTAGGGGTTTTGTTTAAGTAACAATAAATTACACACACTATCAAGTTTAATGTTTTTATAAGTAGGGGAAGTGGGGAAAAACGGACATATAAAGAAGAACTTTTATTATATCTTTCGAAACTCATGTTTTACCAAACTTAAATGCAGTTTCTTGCATTTCAATATACTTTCAGTTTTTCAAGATAATCGGCCGATCGTTTTTCAATGTTTTAGTAGAAGTAGAACATTTTTTCGATGATTATCCGCATGGACATATAGTGCGGGTAATATGGACAGGTTTGTAATATTTACGTATGTATATCTTCGAAATTTTATGAAAGTAGGGGAACAGGGTTGAGAAGTTATGATAACTAACGAGAAGATTAATAAAACTTAACAATTTCTAATTTCCCGATAATGTTTTGCATCGCATCGCATCGCATTGCATCGCATCGCATCACATCGCATCGCATCGCATCGCATCGCATCGCATCGCATCGCATCGCATCCATCGAACCTTCAGTTCAATGCCTGGCATTTATGGCGACAAACAGAAGTGTCGCATTACTGATTTAATGAACCATGACGGTTACCAAGAGTACAGTCATGGATTTTTAGGGATATGCTATCTCTCTCTTTCGCATGTACAACGATCGCTGATTGGTGATCGGGCACATAGAAATTTATATATCGGTGCTTCAAGTGTCTCCAGTAGGAGACTGTAACTTTTAAAAGAATGCAATAAAGACAGAATTTTTTTTTATCTGTATTATAGTGATTTTCAGCTCAATTTGGCTGGTTCGTCACTTTTACTTCCATTTTTGGAAGAATGTCGGGAGTGAGAATTGAACTTGTGACCTTTAGCGTGAGAGGCATGGATGTTACCTCTACGCCAGATCGCCTCCACATAAAGACAGAATGTTTTCAACCTTCATTGAGTATAGACTTGTGATTACGAAGTCCGAATATAACACATATTAAGGTATATTTTCAATTATAATTTTTGCTTTAAAAGAGTGCTTATTCCACCCGAAAATTAATTACCATTTTTCCTTCAGAGAAATAAAACATGAAACTCTATGTAGTCTATGTCGAATTGTGTGGCAAGGTTGCAATCTAATTGAATTCGAGCCGAATGGATTACATAATGCAATATTGCGATCCGTTCGGGTAATTCTGACCCGATCGGATTTCAGAACATAGTAGGTGATCAGTAGACGGATCTAGAATTGCACCAGACGAAATAACGCTACCGATTTCCTCAGAGCGTATTTTGCCGATTAACAAATGTAAAAATGTGCGTTCTCGCTTTTGCCATTCAGCAACATCTGGGACCGAATACGTGTAATGTGGTAATGGAGCTCATTAAAGACTTATTTTTTAGTTTGAGTACACGTGCTGAAATGTCATGACAATGCATGCGTTTTGACTTGACACTAGCAAAGGCTGTGTCGGCTTTGCTTATGATAGCGTCTCGCAAGTGAACTTATTCTTCTTCACGCCGTTTCTCTTGATTCTGTCGAATGAACCGTAGTCGTTCGCTCTCTACCTTTGCACATATGTCGACCATGAATTGTTGGCATAGCTCACGACATCGTAGAATGACGTTGTCCTGATCACATCAAAATACGATACATATAAAAGTCCACACATTGTTTGTTTCGTATCCTTTAACCATATGCTCATAAATATTAATTCAAATTGAGTAATGATGTTCATAATGAATAAAGTGTCTGTGGTGGGATCTCTTTTTTGAAGTTTGTGCAATATCAGTGTTGTCTCTCATGAACGATGTGTGCCGATGATGAATTCTATAATATTGTTTCATCTTCGAATCACAATTTATTGCGTTACCAGCAATGCCTTCAACAACATTCGCATTGGATATACACACGTGCTCTCAAGCTAGCATTTTATTAGGATTGATGATAATAGCGTGACTTTCATTTTGCAATCCGAGTATGTGCGATTTGAAAAATTTCAATAATTCATTGCGCACATTCAAAAAGCTCGCCGGCGTTGCGCTTGGCTTTAGACGAATTGAGGTTACTTGTGCAAGTTCGATGAAGTGAACGTAGCGCCATCTGTCATTTAACAACGTATTATCGTTGGTTATATTTAAAAAACGAACAACGGTTTATTTACGGTTTTATTATTTCATGCTTGAAAGTCATACTATCAAAGCTGAGATCTTGTATTGCTTGGAAACAGTTATGTGGCACAAATCACTCTGCACTGCTAAACTTGGTTGTATTCAGAAGAATGTTGAATGACAGCCACAGAAAGCTGAGGTTTAACCAGGGCGTGATAAAATTAGAGTCTTTGAATAAGACTACCAAGAGGCTACAGATGGATCTGAATGTCAGATTTTGGGATGTAGAAGAGAAGGACGTTCTCAAGCATCAGAGATTAACTTACAGCTTTTAAAGAAGGCCTGGGAATTATATATTTGAATAAACTTTTGGTCATATCACACTAGCTGGAATTGGTCATATTACGCCTGCTGCATCTGGACTTTCAAAATGGAGAAGACTCTTGACTTCGGGTAGCTTCGGATTGCATATTTTACACGGCTCATCAAAGGATTGATGGATTCAAAAAAGCTCATCAAAATTTACTACAGACAAATTTTGAAATTTCGTCTGAGATGCGAACACTTCTATGAAGCGTTGATGTATCTTTGATCTTTCCATTATTCATTCCGATAAAAAATTAAAGGGAGAACGATTCGAGAAGCTATTGGCTGTTAACTATTTAGCTATTTGACGGATTTTGGATGTATCCGTAGAGCTAAAGCAGACTTATGTCTGGAATAGTATTGCTAGCAAAATAAATAAATTTGCTCACTATGATCCGAAAAATGAACCACCTGAGCAAGGACAGGTTTACGGAACTTTTTACCAAGAATGGTTTCCTGTCTCTTGTGTGGAAACCCCAACGTTGAGAGGGCAAGGTTACGTTACTTACTGTGTATTAGAGATAGGAAATTACGTTACTTAGGGGAATCTAATCCAAGATTTTTCCAGATTTTTAGCGTTACGTAATTTGTGAACGACGTCTTATTAGTTTACATCTGGAATTTTCTGAAAAAATTACTGGAAAATCAGGGAATATCAGGGGTTTTTTTTGGATTTTGAGTCGACATCCTGATTGTATTCAAATTATATTCCGTTGTTACTTAGGTTGCTCCTTTTGGTCGAAACCATTTGAGGAGCACAAATTGGATCAATGGCGCGTTTGAATAATGCTTGGCATTTCACAATTATTCAATTGTTTGTCTCAAGAAAAATAAAATGTTATTCATTTTGATTGATGCGTAGAAATATTTTCTAGCAAATGTGTTTTTCTAATTTGATAGGAAATTTGCGATCTATTAAGAAATGCTCGAGTTATAAGCATTTGAAATCTTCAAATTTTTCTCACATGTTCAGTGCTTAGATTTTCCTTTGTTTCCTGTACTCAATCTGTATCTTCTGGTTAGACATAGTCTTACGCCAAAAATATCGAGAGAGGGGGAGACAACTTTGTCGATCGTCATAATTGAATCAGACATTTGAATTTTGAGTTACGATTTTTTTCAAAGAAAAAGTCGTAATTTTAATACATCCATCATAATAGTTCGGCTGAAAAGTTCATAAGGTTGACGCCTAGATGGGGCCTCTTGCAAAAATCTACTTGACTATCAAAAAGCACCATCTTTCAATGGATACGTGTCAAAATTTGACAGCAATTGGTTCGTGAGTTACAGCATTGAGAGTGAAGCAACTTTTGTTATTGTGAAAAAAATGGAAAATCACAAATCAATGAAAACGATGGCAAAATTGCATGAATTGGGCTTCGAATTGCTTCCGAATCCACCGTATTCTTCAGAGCTGACCCCCACCGACTATTTTCTGTTCTCAGACCTGAAGAGAATGCTCGCTGGCAAGAAATTTAAGACCGATGATGAAGTGATTACCGAAACTGAGGCCTATTTTTTATTTTTTTTATCCCATATATTTATTTATTAGGCTCATTAGCATTTTAGCTGTAACAGAGCCGGGTTTTAATCGTGTACATGTTCATATGTTTATGTTTCTATAAATTGTGAATTACGCAGTAGCTAGTAGTAGCCATTAAAGCGTTAAGTTTTCTGTTCCATTACATTATGGTAAATTACACAGTAGTAGCCATTTAGGCGTAAGGGTATTCTTTCTGTTCTTCCATTGTTCAGTAGACCGAACAGCGGAGACAGTTGATATTGATCATTGTTGGGCTATTTATAGAACAGCAGCCAGGTGTTTCTTGCAGAGCAGAGCAGTTGTATGGATGAATCGATCTTTGTTCCACCGTGGATCGATTTCCATCGCTGATGATGGTTGCGTGGACGTAGTTATTCTATAACAACACAAAGATGGTCACAATTGAGGGTCTTGAGTTTGAACCCACGATCGATCGCTTGGTGAGCGAACGCGTAACCATGTGGCTACGAAGACCCCCTGAGGCCTACTTTGGAAAAACCGAAAGAGTACTATAAAAATGGTATCGAAAAGTTGCAAGATCGCTATAATCGCTGTATCGCCCTCGAAGGCAATTATGTTGAATAATGAAATTTAATTTTGCAAAAAAAATAGTTTTACTGTGTTACCTTATAAACTTTTCAGTCGAACTGTTATGTACCAAATTTCAATGAACTCGCATGTGAACAATGAATCATTGATCCTAATCTGAGAACAGTAATTTGGAATCCTGGGTCTAGAATTGACAACTGCAATTTGGGTCTAGAAACCCAATCTGTAATCTGTGAATTAACATTTTAATTGAGTGAGGATCTAGAATCAGAAATTTTAAATTTGGAATCAGAATCTTAACATGGAATCTTAATTTGTAAATTTTAATCAGAATAATTAGATACAGTTAAAATCGTGCTCGCAATTATGAAGATGGCTGAATGTACCGGGTTAAAGCTTCCAAACTGTTTAAAAAGCAATTAAAGAGTAGAGTGAAATAACATGTTGGTTAACCCAACGGATGGGCATTACCGTCCACAAACAATCCAACACTGATCCCCCCTCAATCCGGTGTGCTAAATTCCAATATCTCTAGAAATTGAAGGGATATTATTTTATACCCTCCGATGCAATAAATTCCATGCGATGTGAATTAAAAACTGTCATCATAAGTTCTGCAATCTCTGGTCCGCCGAGAGTTTTCGCTTCCGATCATCCTTAAACCGAAAGTAGCCTACCGGCTGCCGGACACGCTCTGGATTATTTTCGCTCCATATCCTACCTCTCCGTGGGGGGAGGGAAGGGCAGGAGGATATCTTCAGTAGACACCCAAGAAGGAAACGGCGAACGGAATCGACCTGTTGTATTCATAAATTCGATTCTACTTTTCGCTTTTCTGGGCCCGGCAAGTGACTGTAAAGGTTTGAGTCTACTTGCGATGCCGCCTGGTCACCTCTCTCTCCGGCACGACGCGTGCTGGTGGACAATCTTTCTCCCAGTGCTCGCAGAACTTCTCCATTGTGACAAGTGGAACGAGGAGGCCTTTCGGGAGGAGACACAAAACTTCGGGACACAAGAAGTAGCTCCGATATAAATGACCGGGATTTGAGCAGATGACCCGTTGGATTCGATTCCATTTTTTCCAATCTAACGGAGGCTAAGATTTCGGACTCAAAATGAAACTTTATTGATATTGGACATAAACAAAATATTTATCCCTCGAAGATGTATGATATCAAGAAAAATGTGTATTACCGAACCGAAGAATGAATACGAAAGGGAGGGGAGAGCAAAGTACTTCGCATAGGTATGAACATATTTCGTGACGGTGTATATCTCGAGATGGTGTGTGCGTCCGGCAGGAGGACTTATCGTAGTTTATGAAGATGACAAAATATAAATACATATAGAGAGACAGAGAGTTTGGTGCTGTGCGGATGAAATTCTACCGATAATACTTTACCCTATCTGCCGGTGGCGACTAGGTTTTCGATAGCTATTGAGGGAACGCTTATTTTTTCCTTTCAGTGGCATATCATTCTAATCACTTTCTTCCTATCTAAATGCATTTGCCATAAGCTTTATGTGTGGATTTGGATTTTTCTGAAAAGAGAACGTGCTTCGTAAAGCTGTCACATCGGGAAATCTTGGCAAGTAATATAAACACCGGCTGAATGTCTTGGCATGGCATATAAGCTGCACAAACCAACAAAACACGTGTAAAATTCGAATGAATACAATTTATGGCAGATGCTTTGCGGAAAGATATGGAATCAATGGCATTGAATTGGAAAAAACGAAGACAGGCGGAATTTCATAATCATAACAGAAGTGCATGTGCAATTCCTTCGCATACTTCATTCCTTCGCATAAAAAGGTATTTTTTCAATAATTTAAACAAATATAGCTAAATCTGAAATTAAATATGTATCGGTCAATTATTTTGTACAGATGCGATCAGGCGGGATTAGTTTTGCCTTCATTAGACGACTATCCAAAACAAACTTCATATGGGCCTCATCCGTATTAGAACAATGAAATCAGTAAAGGACATATCTCATCAAACTTAAACTCTTTTGGAACAATTATGAAAATATTTGTTGAGCCATGATTATCCTCATCAAAATATTTGGGATGACCGTCGATAGCAAAAAATGCATTGGAATAAGTTTGATTGAGGATCGAAATTTCGAAATTTTGCAATTTAATTAAGTTAATATTACTTTGGATATTAACTTAGGAAGGAACGAAATTCTATAACTAACTCTTTAGTAGCATTTTTTGGTGATTCTGATGCGTGATTATGCCGTAGCTTCAAACACAGGTTCTAGCTTTTTTTTTTATTAAGTCTCAGTCTCTAACTGAAACTTAAACTGAGCCAAATAATTTATACCCGTCGTCTTAGGGAAACACAGCTCAGTGGGAACAAAAATACCCCCGACTTGCATGTTTTGACAAAGTTTTTATAGGATCTCTTATAAAAATGGCATGTGTTCCATTGCATTGCCTATAAAAAACAATCATATCATAAAGTTTCTATTAGGTGTCCGGTAAGTTTCTTCGGCTTTACAACAGATGACGTAACTTGATTATTATTCCAATGAATCAAATTTCCAGTCATTCGTTGGAAAGCTACTGTCATTGGGCGTCTTTTTCAGTATATGTCAGAAAGTTGGAGCGTGAACAACATAGTTTTTAGCCACTTGGAATATGTTGAATTTCGTATCAACGAGAGTGTTTTTGCGGGGAGTGTTACTTCATTACTTCAATATGAAGAGAAAAGCTGCGGAAAGTCATCGCATTTTGGTGGAAGTTTATGGTGACCATGCTCGCTCTGCGCGAACGTGTCAGACGTGGTTTGCACGGTTTAAAAGTGGTAATTTTGACTTGGAAGACGAAGAATGTTCCGGACTGTCAAAAAAGTTTGAAGATGAATAATTGGAGCCTTTTTCGATCAAGATCCGTCACAAATGCAACAAGAACCTGCAGATACTCTTGGAGTAACTTAGCAAACAATATCCGATCGTTTAAAAGTAATGGGAATGATCCGAAAGATAGGACATTGGGTGCCGTATGAATTGAAGCCACGAGACGTCGAACGCCGTTTTTTTTGCGTGCGAACAACTGCTTCAACGGCATAAAAGAAAGGATTTTTTGCATTGAATTGTTACTGGCGATGAAAAGTGGTTCCATTACGACAATCCTAAACGTCGGGCAACGTATGGATATCCCGGCCATGCATCAATATCGACGGCCGCGCGGGAAATTCACGGCCAGAAGGTTATGCTGTCTATTTGGTGGGACCAGCTGGGTGTGGTGTACTATGAGCTGCTAAAACCGAATGAAACCATTAAGGGGGACCTCTACTGACGACAATTGATGCGTTTAAGTCGTGCACTGAAGGAAAAACGGCCACAATACGAGCAAAGACACGATAAAGTTATTTTGCAGCACGACAATGCTCGGCCGTATGTCGTGAAACCGGTAAAAACATACTTGGAAACGCTGAAATGGGAGATCCTATCCCACCCGCCGTATCCTCCAGACATTACTCCGTCCAATCACTACCATTTTCGATCGATGCAACATGGCCTAGTTGACCAGCACTTCTCCAATTTTGATGAAGTCAAAAATTGGATCGATTCGTGGTTATCCGACAAACCGGCCGATTATTCCCGCAAAGGGATCCGTGAATTGCCAGAAAGATGGGGAAAAGTTGTGACTAGCGATGGACAATACTTTGAATATTAAATTTTTAACCATTTTTGAGGAATAAAGCATTAATTTTTGAACAAAAAGCCAAGATAATTACCGGTACTCCTATTACATTCGCATGCCTATTCTTAAAAAAGACCTCGAAAACTCTTCCTTCACCCAATCCATCCTGATCTAATCGCTCCGAGCCCCCCAGCCAGCCCAACTACGATGTATGCAATTCTGGTCATGATTTACATTTGTTAGCCAAATTAACCGGTATTTGAAAATTTGATTTCGAAATTGTTGTTTAGTGTGCAAGCTTTATATCTTTGCCCTGCCACAAAACTCCCCCTCTCAACAAGCCACACCACGGTGGCGAACATTGATCTGGAGTGAAAGCGAACGAACGATTGGTGTCCTGCGTGTGACTTCTGACTGCATACACGACGAGGATACGATTTCACGGGTCTAAATTGCGAGGGACGAAACACATTCCAATAAATATTCGTACCATGCCCTCTCTCTATCTAGCTAGCTAGCTCTAGCTGGTACACAGAGTGGATTTCAACCGGACGCTCTTCATCATGCACCCTAACTTTGGACGTCCGAACAGTTCGAACAGTTCGTTGCTGTGTGTTCAGTCTGCCGCTTTTCCGTAACCCACCCGGTAAAATGCAATTTTGTGTATCAATGATAAGTTATTGTCAAATGTAAATTTTCGATCATATATTGTCCGCTGTTATTATACGCCACTGAATTGGATATCATATTCGACGTCCGACCATGATTTGCGACGTGAGCTTCGGGCCAGGTAGCTTAACGTGTTGAAATTTAGCATAGTTTATGGCCTCCCCCCTCCACTGCTCCGATCCGACGCGGGAAAACGCTCGAGCCGCACGAGCCCAGCGTCATTCGCGTCGCTCCGTGCAGATTTTCTATCATACCGGGAGCGGGATGTTTAATTACCTTATCTGGAAGGATGAGATGCCGTTGGCTTGCCGGAAAACCAGCTAGCTAGCTGGCGAGCTAGAGTTGTGGAAGTCAGACCCGCTGATTCGCTAAATTTCACGAACCTGTCGTAAAAATCAAAGGTTTAGTGAGTGCGATATACCGGTTGCAAAGTTGCGCTGTTGAGATTATCATCATCATCATCGTCGTCTTATTCTTCCTTCGCTTCCAGCGCTGCTCCTTGCTGATGCTGTTGGTTTGGAATGTTTGAAATGGTATATGTATGCGCTCTGTTTCACCTTTCTGATTTTCCACTCAAGTCATGCGTTTCATTTTCAACTGATCTGAGCGGGGAAATCTTTTTGTATCTTTTCTTGTTTTGTAATTAAGCTTAAAATCTTGAAGTCATTTCCCTGCTGCCGTTGCTGCTGCTTCTGCCGAGAAATGGCGTAAGATGTGAGATTAGAATACATTTTAAGCATTCAGTCAGTGTGCTCTGAATTGGGAGAAAAGATATTGGGATTCACAAGCGTGAATGCAGGAATTTGATGTTGGCTCGTGCATTACTTTTTCTTTTATCGCAGAAAGAGGCGCTTTCATTATGTTTAAATGTTTCTACGTCCACCAATCTTTATCTCCATAATGTCGAATCATGTTTCGCATGAACGACGAGCAGTACTTATCGTTCGTACTCACCTGTCATTATGGTGTCTTCGGAAGAAAATTCTTCCATTGAAATCATATTTCACGATGACTTTCCTGGACAGTCCGGTATAGCACATACTGACCGTTCGTTTAGTGATAGGTTCCAATGGAAGTATTTCCACTTATGTGCGTGTGCATTTTTTCTCGAGCTTGTGCCAGATTTCCCGCCGCCTTCAACCCCCTCCCGAAGCTATCTATAATTCTTATTATTAGCGCAAAGATTGAAAATGAAAGTCACGATTTGGTCTTTATTACAGTTTCCTGATGGAAAAATAATGTTTACGATGAGTTCGACTTGTGGAACAGTGTGTGAGAGATGGAGGGCGGGTGATCGGGAAGATATGGGCATCGGAAAAGTCATCGATGGCATCGGGGACACTCGATTGAACGACACTAGAATATAGAGAGGCGAAAGCATTCCAGCTAATCTACTCCCTCAGTGATACAAAATATACACCCAGTGCCCAGATAGCGGGACGAGAAAAAGTGTATTATTATTTTGCTGGTGTCATCGGAAGAGGCCGAGAGTAGGGAAAAAAAGTATCACTAGAGTGTCTCTTTTCGCATTTATTTACGAACCGAGAGCTTTAGGCCCTTTATTAATAAGACTCTGGAGCAAGCTAATCTATTTAGATGGTATCTTTTCCTTTTTTTGGGTGTGAATGTTGTATTTTTTTTATCTTGGGCCAATTTTCATTATGACAGTATTATATATTTGGCTCTGAAGGAAACTTGTGTGAGACACAGTCCGGTCCGCAATGGAAAGTTCATAGTAGGAACGGGTGAAGAGTTCGAAACTGATTTCCGTGGTACCGAATACGATAAGTTTCTGAACAATGAGTTGTAAAGGTTCAAGTTAGAGGAAATGCAAGAAAACACATCGAATGGCGATTGCGAGTAATTAAACATTCCGAATGAATGTGTTTCTGTTCGCAGGATTTTGAAAAGTCGACAACGATGGCGGTTACGTTCTCAGAATCAATAATTTATGATGAAATGAAGTATACTAATACTTCAAGTGGCTGTTTGGAGGAAAAGTCTAAAATGAGTAATACTTTTTGGGAAAAGATCCACCGTTCCACGACAGTTAGCTCTGGAGCCAATAATCATATATCTGAATTTAGTCTGAATTTAGTCACAGTTATATTGAAATGTTCGATGTGAATTCTTTCAACCGCTCCTTATAATATGATCTTTCAACGAATTTCGACCATATGAAACTAGACAATTATCACACTGTAGATGCTTTTATAACAGATACGTTTGGCACCGTTGCACCCATTATTCGTTCGAGATCATGTGACCCTCATCTTGGCCGAAGTTGTTGTTGTACAACACTCTGAGATCTTGCAGTGCGTGGAAATCTCATCAAATCAGTAGTCTAGGTCCACGTCTTATACTATTGCTTTTACACCGGCTACGACATGCTGCCATTTCATGCCAAACCGATATAGTGGTTCTCAGATTTTCTTGAAAATTGGTAATTTAGTTTTTTATCGAAAAATATTAGACCCGTCATACAGATCTTGTTATCCATAATCTCAGTAACGTCATACTTAGTTTGAAAAAAAAAAACGTTGTTCATTTTGCTTAGCCGTTACTTTTGATTTATGACTTGTTGACCTAAAGTTTTTTCAGCTATTCTTAACTCTCTATCCAGGGAAACATAGGTTTTAACTATCTTTCTTCGGCTTGGCGGAAAGCTTTTCTAACTTTTTGGCGGATTTTTGCATCTTTCAGCACGGAAATATAAGGTCCAAGACGCGACCGCATTGATAACGTAGTTCATCACTTTCGATATTATCTTAGAAAGAACGAATTTCAATTATTACCTCTTCAATAGATCTTACCTAAGATGCTCGAGCCCGGCACAATATAGGTCAAAGCCTCAGAGACATTCTCAGCCGAAACGAATCTCAAGAAACTAGTTCGATTGCGCTCTTGAAAGATCCGACTTCTTAGATCAGATTTAATTTAACTATCGCTAACGAATGAATCGAATGATTTAATATTTCCTTGAACAAACGAACAAGAAGGGGGTCTTCGTAGCCACTTGGTTATGCGTTCGCTTACTAAGCGATCGATCGTGAGTTCAAACTCAGGGTCCTCAATTGACCATTTTTGTGTTGTTATAGAATAACTACGTCCACGCAACCATCATCAGCGATGAAAATCGATCCACGGTGGAACAAAGATCGATTCATCCAAACAACTGCTCCGCTCTGCAAGAAACATCGGACTGCTGTTCTATAAATAACCCAACAATGATCAAAATCAACTGTCTCCGCTGTCCGGTCTGCTGAACAATGGAAGAACAGAAAGAATACCCTTACGCCTAAATGTCTACTACTGTGTAATTTACCATAATGTAATGGAACAGAAAACCTAACGCCTAAATGGCTACTACTACTGTGTAATTTACAATTTATAGAAACATAAACATATGTGCATGTACACGATTAAAACCCGGCTCTGTTACAGCTAAAATGCTTATGAGTCTAATAAATAAATAAATGGGATAAAAAAAACGAACAAGAAACGCAGACTTCAGACACGATTTATCAGTCACCTAGCTAGCGACCAGACGGCAGCGATAGCGAGGCTCGGAAATAACTTCTCAAGACCCTTAAGAGAAAAGTTTTCCAAATTGGCTAACCAACCAAACGCATAGGGGTAGTGGGGCAAATTGGTCACCTGCTTGTTTGGTAGTGTAACTACTGACTATAGATGCCGTATTGATAGTCTCCTTATGTTTGGTTTGAAGAATTTAATGACTTTTGAGTCACCCTGTACTTCAGTAGAGCTGTCGCATGTCAAAATACAAATAAAAAAATGTTGGAAAAAAAAATTCGATTTTTCACCTTTTTTCTAATGACGAAAAGTGTACTATTTTGAATTTTTATAGTAAAAGCCGTTTGCTAACTTGAAGAACAATGAGTTGAACTATAATTTTCTTCGAGAAACAGGAATTGAATCGGTATGTGGACGCTGGAAATGGGCATATTCCTTAGGGTGACCACTATGTTCCCCTACTTCATAAAAAGCCCTTATTCTGTTCAACGAACGCATAAATCACTGCACAGAATGCTTACACTAAGCCGCGCGAGCGATTTGCATAAGATGTGGGCTGATCGCTGTCTAGAGTGGATTGTGTCACACTTACTCGAAAGACAGTTACCCGAATAACAGTTACGCGAATTCCAGTCACCCGAGTATAGCAAATGCCTGAATACGACAGGTACCCGGATGGAACATCTACTCCAATGAAACATCTACCCGAATGAACATTTACTTGAATGCGACATTTACTCGAAAGTGACATTCACCGAATGAAACATTTACCCGAATGTAATATTCACAGCTATGTTCAATAAGAATGTATTTTGATATTTTATCCTGATACGCCTTATTAGAAAGATACTATTTATGCATCGGCTGGTATGCAAAAATACGTAGGGGAAATACGGTGAAAATTAACATGGGTGATAAAATGAACTGGTGTTAAAATTCCGATACTTAAACTAAAAACCAATTGAAAATTCTTGATCTCTTATTTTTAGGACATATGAAGTTATTTAAGACACTCTGTCATACATGTAGCTTCAAAATGTTGAAAATAACAATGATAATGGGAACTTCGCTCACGGTATCCATTCGGATGTAATTTTGCGCGTGTCGTTCCCTTGAAAGTCATTTTATCGGACCTGCTATCTTCGACAAATCATCAATTTGAACAACTTGAACATATTCTAGAAGAGGTAAACAGATTGTTTGGCTTCGGCGATTAATTTGCATTTGAAATTATGTAGTTGTTCGGGGACAAAATGAGTCTCCACTGGATAACGATTTACAATGTTATATTTTCTAAAGCTGATACACCTTATCACATGTTGCTCTTCAAGGGTTTCCTACATTTTTTTTTATCCCAACAGTTTATTTTATTAGGCTTATTTAGCAAATTCAGCTGTAACAGAGCCGAACTCATTCGTGTACATTTTTTATCTTAAGATAACTTTTGTTGTGTATTACACTGTTACCATTTTGAGGCGTAAGAGTATCGCTATCTATTGATAAACATTTGTTTTATCTATAACACAGTAGCCGTTTAGGCGCAAGAGGATTCCTATTCTATCGATGCACAACACATGTCGCCTTTTTTTCGGCGTAAGAATATTGCTATTGTTCGAATATTCACAGTTAGGCTGTTCACAGCGGGACTGTTGATATGAGACTTCCTTTGTTGCGTTATTAATAGTGCCAATTACCGATGCAGCAGACCGAAAATGTGAGCGGTAAGGGACTGGGTGTCGGCATGATGATTGTTGCGAGAACATAGTAGCTAGAATAACACACTAAGATGGTCAGTTGAGGGGCCCTGAGTTATGAGCTCATGATCGTTCGCTTAGTAGCGAACACGCTACGAAGACCCCCGGTTTCCTATATTGAAATATGAAAAATATATCCCAAAGCAAAAATTAACCGGGCAAACGTAATGCAACAGGCATACGTATGCCGTCTTAACTAAAGGATCGTCTCCTATGTTTCAAACTAACCGGGCCATCGATGAAACACAGGTTTGCTTGAGAGAGGCCACCGCTTCCGATGGCGGGTCGGCGGCCAACTTGGATTGCGTCACCTCGGCGGCTTGGCCCGTCTCGGTTCTTTCTCAGATCTCAGAATAAATTTCATCACGAAATAATAGATTCATGATAAACATTTATGTTTTTTATGTTAAAATTATCTGCTTATTATTTCGAAATATTCCGTAACCCGTGATCATTTCTAAACGATCTATTAGCCTTAAATAACAATACAGAAAGGAATGAAGACGTCATGTTAATTGTGCCTACACTAATTTCGAAAAAAGAAACAGCGAAGTCTCCAGCATCATTTTCGAATTTCGATTTGATTTTTTTTATCAACAGGAGATTCGACAAAACTCATAATCTTATTTGTCGGATTTTTTCCTTCTTCATTCGGGTAGATGTTGCATTCGGGTTAATGTCACATTCGGATATTTGTTACATTCGGGTAAATGTTGCATTCGGTTAAATGTCCATTTGGGTATTTAATACATTCGGGTATGTGTTGCATTCGGGTAAATGTGCTTCGAGTAAACGTGTTTCGGGTGAATGGAACACAACCCTAGAGTGTCACTAACAGAAAACGTTGCGGGCACGTAATAATTGGCTCCGTTCGATGCAACATGACATGTTGCATCATTATCGCTATATCACTTGCTCTTTTTACAACAAAGTGAGAGAGCACAGATTGTTTTGTTGACTCAAACTTGATCTGTATACCCCTCATTTAGATGTGTAGAATCACACTGGATACTTCTTCCTATTGATAGCAGCGACAACCTTCGGAATCCGAGCAGACCTCGGACGACATGTGGCCACCTTCGCGGATAGTTGTCTTTCCTTTTCTCGGTCTAAGGCTCCGGTCAACCGAGATAGTCCCATGGCGATTGAAATTTTTTTGTTTTTTTGTTACAAATTACGAATACGCTGCCACTTCGTCATGGTGCAACTGTCAAACTATGTAAATAGGTTTCTTTTACTCGCAGACTATTATGGCATGCAAAAAAAAAACCAAAGCACAGGTGAAACAGGAACCTTATTTGTACGATGGTGCAAACATTATCACGTACACGGTAAAAAAGTAATAAATGACGAGCTAAAATAAATAACGAATCGAATCGTAAGAACTCATGGGAAATGAATATAAATCATGGATTGAAGTAGGACAACTATTAACATCGGTTTATTGCGGTGGAAATACAAAGGAGACAAGTAAAGTTAAGTTAAACACTTCAATTGGAACTCCAGGACTGGAATGTTACCACAATTCATGAATTTTCATGAGCCTAAACATAAAAACCTCAAACGAACCTATTTTTTTTGCAAATTGACATTTTCATCAGATTTTTTCATGAATCGAAATTGAATGATATTTTTTCGAGGCAAACAACATTGATTTTTGTTTATAACATACTGACACCAGTGATTTTTTTTCTCTCGTTCCGTTTATTTTAGATTAATCTACAAAATATAACAACACTCAAAGTTCGTTTTTATTTATTTTCAGACCAATGCCACGACAAAAAATGGCTAATGAAAACATATAGAGCAATTCCAAATGACAAAACATGAGTATTTTTTATTCGAAAGAAAGTTTGTATTCCGTTTGGGTTGGAGGAAATATTAGTTTTCCACAGCAATTGGGAATTTTTTGATTCAAGTGTAACTTTTCAATAGGGCGTATCGATTTTAGTAAGAGAAGCCTTTGATAATTTATAACTCAAAAACTACCTAGTCTATGAGTCTATAAATGACTTAGAAAGAGCTATAGAGTATTGATGTTCAAATGTGAAAAAATATACACTGAGATAAAAATTTTACTTTTTTTTTATTTACGAGAAAAAACAGGAAGTGTGTTATATCTGTGAAATAACCGCAAGGGTGACGTAGGACTATCGTTGATTTATTGATCATTTGTTTTTAGTTACTTCTGAAACAATTCTGAATGGATGAATAAATGAATATTTGGGGGACTTCGAAAACGAAAGCGTTACGTTGAAGGCACAATATTCAGCAAAAGAAGCAATCACACGAAAGTTGTATAATACATAATACATTGCTTGTATTGTGATACGGTTTGTATTTCATTTCCAATAGACAAGATATCTGTTGCATCAAATCAGTCTACACAATTTTTGCGTACGCTCATCCTTTCTCACAACACCCATTTCTCGTTTGAGAAATTGTTGAGTAAACATCGTTTGCCAGCGCGCGTTCCTTCTTAAGATTCATTGCACTTCTAATAAATTGCCGAAAGACGTGGTCTTACGTAGATCACACTTGATTGAAATATCACAAAACCAAATGTATTTGGTTGCAGTGTTATATGGATAGAAAACATTAAAATAAACTCTTTCGCATGAATGTATTTTTCAATTCCAAGGGGAACTGGTAGATTATTTTTCAGCAACGATGACATCTTTCCGGAATCTTATCGATGCTGGATGGCAACCAGACGAAAAAAGTTCCGCTCGTGTATGTGTGTGTATGGTGGCTGCTCCGATGTCTCAAGCGGAACCGTTTGTGGCATCACTCTTCTCCTGATGGATTCCCTTCTGGCCTAAGGTGCACAATCAGGCTCTTGATGACTCCGTACATCAGCGCTTTCATGATAAACGAAGTTAGCTTCAGCACAACAGCGACAACATGCTCTAATCACTGTTTAATTATAACTGAGTAGATTTCCGAGCGGCGCTCGCTTATATACCGATTGGTGATTTCAATAGCCTGTTTTGAAAGCAATTTTAAAGCTATTGAACCAAGTTTTAGGATGAAAAACTAACAAGTATATAACGCGTAGACATTTTATCTTTCGAATGAAACGTTTATCATACCATTTCGTTCGGTTGCTTAGGAGCTATTAACGCTCAAAATCTCGGTCTCCGGCGTAACGCTTTCGTTTTCGAAACTTTGATTTTACACCCCGGTATATAAATGAAAGACGTAGTCCTACGTCAAAAACTTTATCTTGCTATATCTGAAATATATAAAATAGAAGTCATGTAGAAAATTAAAAAAAAAACGATTTCAAGATGGTAAAGCTATGTTTGACGATATTTGTGAAACATCGAATTCTAATGAATTTTCGAAACTTTGAATTTTTGTCTGCTAACAATCAATTCTAGCCACAAATCTAATTATGAATTCTGATATGATATGTTGTCGTGAAATCTCATGAATTTGCTTACAATTTCCGACAACTTTTCCAAAAACGTCATTATGCTAAAAATATATGAGTTACGTTAAAAACATTTGAAGACATGTGGGTGATCTTAATACAAACTTTTAACATATTATTGTTGGTAAATCATGCTGTTTATCTCTATATACAACAAAAATTATCTTAAGATAAAAATTTACACGAATAAATTCGGCTCTGTTACATCTGAATTGCTAAATGAGCCTCAAAAATTAAACATTTGGGATAAAAAAATTCGAGGAGTTGTATCCGATATCCGATACGACCGCTTAGGACGTAGGACTACGCAAATTTGTTGGTTTATCAGTTCGGATATTATTCGCGAATACTTCGAAATTTCCTAAATAACTCTTTAGTAAAAAGGTTTAATGGCTTGCGTGGTTTTGTAGAATCATTTCGAGAAGCAGCGATTCTTTCTTGTCTTTGTGAGAACAATACACTAATTGGACATATGCCACAATTTGTTTCTTCATATCAATGCACGCATTGCACTGAGTATTTCACGATCTTCCGTCCATCGCCATTCAACAAGCATTAAACATGTGTCTAACAGATGCACACAGTTGCAGCGATAAAAATGAAACATCGCGAGAATGACCGTTTATGAAAAATTGTTTCTCGTCTTTCGGTTGAAACCGTCAACAAAGCTAGGAGCTTGTTGCATCTGAACAGAGCCGATGCGCATGAGTGCGAATCAGGGAATCAATTTATCATTGTTTTTGCTTGAAAACAAGCGATAATATCACCGAATGATACAGTCGATATTTTCTTTCAGAGTCACAATCTCTTGTTGCTACTGTTTGTGTATTACAACAAAAAATTGAAAGAATCAACTAATGTTGTACCGGTGAGACGACAAAGGCGTATCGCAGTGTGACATTGTTGTGATACACATTCAGGCTGCAGTAAATTTGTTTTTGTGTGGCTGTGACAAACGTTTTGTAATTGTTGCATTTCATGAACAACAAGGAAAGAAACTTTGTCATCAATATGAAACATTTGGGACAATTTTTCAACTCAATCGCATGTTTTTATGTCAAAGCAGCATTTCTTGTTTGAATAGGTAACGAAATGGGAACGTAAGCATTTTCTATAATTTTGACATAGAATAGTCAAAACTATAAATTTCGGATTAAGAATATTCATATTTAAATTAGCGAAAAATTCTTGTAAATCCAAACTGGTCATCTCTTTAAAATAGAGGTTTTAAAGAATCTCTTTCCACCCCACAATATGAGTATCAAATGAAAGGGCCTGACTAGTGGAATACGAAAAACATAAATTCAAAATGACCACCATCATAAAATGTCAGAATGTGGGTATCAAATGAAAGGTCCTGACTAGCAAAATACGAAACACATATCCAAGATGACCGCCATGGCAAAATGGTGGATTACAACAATCTTATTCCCAACCCACATAATATGGGTATCAAATGAAAGGTCTTGACTAGTAGAATACGAAAAAGACATCCAAGGATAATATAATTCGGCAGAAATCAATTTGAAAGTTGCGGTTTCAATGCGATGTGAAGAGCGGGTTCAATAAGATCTTTGTTCAATTTGATCTTCATAACATTTTCAACGTTTTCGCCCCCCAAACGATTTCTCTCGTTTGTAAAAACCCTGTTGTATGATGAAAAATCTCGCTCCACGTCTGACTGAGAAGATGTTGCAGCGAGGACAACTCGTGCTATCTCCCAGTACCGTTTATTTCGTATTCTTTGCGCGTACCAGTAGTGAACAACATTGAAATCCTCCGCCGGACTGACCCGATCTTGATACTGGATTTGCGATATTTTATCTTCCAAGGATGATGACGCGAGGATGTGCCTTCTAAAAAAAGTTGAGTGAAATAATGATCAATATCGAAAGAGTTTTTCGGTGACGATACGTTACAGTCGATATTTTCAGTTGTAGTATTAACTTCCGGACCATTGATATCGATTTTATTCCACAGTTTTACCAGATATTTCTGAAAAAAATAGTTGTTCATGAAAAAATAAGGTCAGTTAAATACTTCAAAACGTAACGTATTTATAAGCAATGTGAGAGCTATCAAAAAGTTAACGTACTCATAAAAGTTAACGATATAACGTACCTCCAATCATAATTCTCTTAATAATTTTGGCGTAGAACTACGTCTTTGTTTCTAATACAGGGGGTGTAATTCCACGAAAGCGTGTAACTAAAAAAGTGATTTCAAACGCAAGGCACGCAAACAAGATATTGCGATGAATTTTATATTATATTCATTAAACGGGTAATCTATTCAGCAATTTTCAAAGTGAATAATAAATTTGGAAAAGTGAAAAATCAGATTATTAGGAAATTGGATAATTAAGGGTTCTGAAAAAGGAGAGCGTCGGTCACTGGGATCGACAGTTACAAAATAAGATAATAAAAAGTGGTTTATTTTCGGATGTATTAAAGAACGTGACTGTTTTTAGTTATGTTACTGAATATCTCTTTTTTATCAAATGAATGTTTTTGGGAGTTGGGACTGACATTGAGCTGGGACCGACACTTTGACATTTTCCATTTTATTGCCGGAAAAAAATCGAAATGGATAAAAATCATCCAATCCTCGAAACGTTCCAACACTTATTTGTTTTTTACAACTGATCGCTTAATAAACATCTTTAGAATGAATTTGAATTTGGAGCGTGCTTGTAGCAGTTTCAGCTATTGTACGAGCGCTACCGGTTAAATATTCTTTTGATGCGATCTGAATGGAAAGCGCCATAATAACGGTCCGGGGCTTAACGTGTTCAAAGTTGTTACCGTTTAGAAATTAGTTCTTCAATTAATTAAGTTAGATATAGAATTAAATAAATTAGAGTATAGGAAATTTCAAATGAACCAGGATTTAAGTTAGCTATAAATATAATTACACACACATATACTCACACCGAACACATAAACCTGTTGTCGGGCGAAAACGCCATAAAAGTCGTGGATTGCGCAATAGATATTTGATAAGCGACATCCGAAAAAGGGAACGATGGGAAAAGGAAAGCACTACTGGGTCTACAATAAAAGCTCTTTATCCAAGGCACAACAAAAGCTATTAAAGTGATCCCGATTATAGAAATTCAAATAAAACATTTGAAAACGGCAGTTCGACCTGAAAGGACGGAAGGATCAGGACCCAATATTTTTGCCCTGAATTCAGATTCCTCGGAGCGAGACGATTTTGAGGAAGATTGCTGCCGTCCACGAAGCTCTGCAGCAACGAGCAACTTGAGTTACCAACCCTATAGTAACTCTTCGAGCTACGGCAAAGCTCGCGGCGCACAGGTTTCGCTCGACAACATCCGGCCGGCCACATCACACTGACATATACACAAATGTAAGTTGAATAAACAAAAAAAAAGGAATCTATCTGTGTTTTTACTTGTGAACTGAATCCTTGATTTGTGCCCAAAAAGAGAGTGAGCCGATCTTGAGCCTCCGAGTGTCAAGCTCGAGCTAGCTAAAAGAGGCAGTTGAAAGCCCACCCTCAATGGTCCCCGTGGCTTAGACCAGGGATCGAGGGCTTTTCTAGGATTAGCCCTTCTGGCTAGTCTGACATAAATAAGAGAAAGTAACAAAGTGTATTCCCACTTGTACCTTGATAATTGAGACTGAAAAAATATTCCACGGCATAAAATAGCATGAAAAAAAAAAAATCAAACCTCACATTGTAGAAACGCCTTGCGGAGTAATGAATGAACGTATTGTAATCCAAGAAAAACAAGGTGTATGAGAACACCATCTACAACTGTGAACTTCGTATCACACCAGAATTAAATAACTTATAAAGAATTCAATTGATACAAGAAATAATTCAAAACCAAAACGTAGAGGGGTCTATACCTAGAGGAACGAACGGAAACTTGGCGTAGGACTGTGATGGGAACAACTACAGGTAAACTTCGATATAACGTACATTTCACTTTAAAAATTGTACGTTGTAACGAATTGTACGTTATATCGAAGCATAATAAAGTACTCACAAACGTCGTCTATAATACATTATTGTGTTGCTGTTTTAGTAAAGTTAATGAATAACTTCAATCAGAAGACGAAGCCAGCCTTTCTCATGATGTTTTCCTTCGTACTGTTGATTAAAGCTTGATTCATTTAGAATCCGGATCACAAAACCAGCTGTATTTCGGGATTTATTGAAGGTACAAAACTTGTTTTATCATCACAATACAGGTAATTCATTGTTTTATCAGAAAAAAATATTGAAAAAAAATTTCCTTTACACTTTGGAAATGTGTACGTTATATCGAGGTAAAATGTACGTTATATCGAGTGACGTTATATCGAGGGTACGTTATAACGAGGGTACGTTATATCAAAGTTTCCCTGTACTATTAGTTTTGGTTCTTTGGATTTTTGAAAATCCGCAATTTCAACATTCTGAACAGTGGTCATACAACAGATCGTTTGTTATATGCATTAGTGTGCTTCAAAGTAATTGTATTGATGGACAGAATCAACTATTATTGGGAACAAATTCTGCCTTAACTGTTGCTAAGATTTGTATTCCAGAAAAGCTTGTTATTTATTAGAACTTAGATTGTGGGTTGTTCACTAATCACGTAATGGAATATGGAGGAAAGGGAGTATGTGGAAGTCTAATACAACATTACGTCAACTATGAATTTTCACACAAAAAATCTTATTTAGAAGAGACGGTTTTTTTTCGTATGTGAAAAGTGAATAGTCCTTACGTTAAAATATGTGAACCCAACTGTCCAAAATTTCCAATTTTCCAATTCTTTTTTCCAACTTTCCAATTTTCCTATTTTCCAATTCTCCAATTTCCCAGATTTCTAATTTTCCAATTTTTCAATTTTCCAATTCTCCAATTTTTCAATTTTCCAATTTTTCAATTTACCAAATTTTCAATTATGCAATTTTCAATTTTTCGATTTTTCAATTTTTCAATTTTTCAATTTTAAAATTTTAAAATTTTAAATTTTTTAAATTTTTAAATTTTTAAATTTTTAAATTTTTAAATTTTTAAATTTTTAAATTTTTAAATTTTTAAATTTTTCAATTTTTCAATTTTTAAATTTCTAAATTTTTCAATTTTTTAATTTTTCAATTTTTTAATTTTTCAATTTTTTAATTTTTAAATTTTTTAATTTTTCAATTTTTTAATTTTTCAATTTATTTATTTTTCAATTTTTCGGTCAACTAATGTGGGACCATTACTGGAAACATACAATTATGGCAAGCTAAATGAAACCGTATGAAAGACGGCTGCCCTTTGTCCCTAAAGGTGTTATGTAGCTAATTGACTCTCCCTCCAAAGCCTGAATGGTTAAAATAATCTGAATTTATCATTTGAAGCAAGGTACATCAATAGGGGAAAAAGTTTGATCATATTAAAAAAGTGTACGCTATATCGAGGAAAAATGTTCGTTATATCGAGTGACGCAATATCGAGGGTACGTTATATCGAAGTTTACTTGTATGTCCAAGAATCTCAAGCACCCGGAAACTTTATTCCTCGAAAACACAATCGTCAATGATCCAATCATACGAATGTAATAAATTTCGCTACCACACTTGCGAATCAAGCAGAAAAACAGTCCTGTCGGTGTGCTGTTCACACTAACCACACACGCAAACACTATTAAAGCAACGGTAGTAGCAGCAGCGGAATTGAACATCATCGAAAATAAACAACAAGAAAATAAACATCACACGACATACCATCAGCGCAGAACACTCAGAAATGGTAAATTTTTCACTTTTGGACCTCTCGCACTAATTGCTTGGCTTGATATTTAAATTCAAATTGATCCAGCTTAGTCTGCCAAACCTCCGATAATCGCACTCAATAATTTTTCTCAATATTTTTTTTTCCTTGTGCCACGAAGCATCCGACCGAACATCACTTTTTATGCACTTTTTATCCATTCTAACTAAACTTACGTTGCTAGCGATTTTCTTCGAACAGCACAATTTTAACCGGACACATTCGTTGCTTGCTTATAATTTGTTTTTTTTTTCAAATATGTGGCTGATTTTCTGTATTTGCACAAATTTGCACTTATTTCGCATGAAATATAAAAAAAAAACTTGTACCACACCCACACCGGCGATGTCGTAAGCCTTTACACAATTTGTCAGAAAAGAATAGTCTGTCTTCCTCTCTTTGGTAGGAATGTTATATGACAAACCTCTTGTTGCGAAAACTCATATATTGGGACATATCGCATATCATGATATTTGCAAATAGGTACAATTGTGTGTTACTTTCGTAGCACAACAAACGGATGTGGTGACACAAATTTATTCGCATTGAACTGAAACGCAATTTGTCACTCTCGTTTTGAGCATGCAACAATGCCAAAGATACATTTATTTTTATTGCAACACTGCGAACTAAGGACAATGTCGTTATTGTACAAAGGTTCGTGATTTTTGATTCCCTGGTGCGAATACAAATGGCAACTAAAAGTATCGAAGGTGCGCTATTCACATGTGAAGGAAATGAACAAGTTCTAAGTTTCACGCAACGAAAACAAGCAACACACACAAAGCCAAACACTGATGGCTGATCACAGCTCGAGGGGAAACATCAAACACAAAACGAGCAGAATAAGCGACCTTTGTTGTTTCGGGCACAGAAAGATTCTGAGAATTTTCCTCAGAGGAGATGCAATACTTATATGCTAGCGACAGTTTACCTAATATGCAAGGGTGGAGTATACTTCACAAATATACTCTTTGCGTTATCCCCTTTTGTTGTTTCTATTCTAGCGGCTGCATAAGTTGCTCATTATTGACAGCTCTGTTCGGGAAAGCACACAAATGGACAGAATAAATGTATGGTGAAATGGGAATGCTTCTAATGTTCATCAAGTTTTTCAAAGATATATCTAAAGGAAAATTACATCCATCACATTACATTTAAGTAAGCTGATAAGTATAATGAGTTTCAAATTTCACTTGTAGAAATAGTCAAGAATATACTAATTTTGGTACAGTCAATCATCTTCTCAATAGCAAACACTTATTTTGAAAAGGGGAAAAGTAATTGTAAAAAAATTCCAGATGGAGTAATATTTCTATTGAAGAAAACAAATATTGAACCAAGAAAAGATGATGATGATTTTGATGACAGTTACGATGAAGAAGAAACAGAAAAAGACGATGATTGGATTTCTTTGGATTTGGAATTGTATTTTTTTTTGTATTAACTGTAATCTTTTATATTTATAGCAAAATTTATTTGATTTGAGGAGTCGTCCATAAACTACGTGATCTTTTGCAATTGGGAGCACGGTCAGTGAGGTGGCTTGTGCTCAAAGACATTAAAATTTTATAAAAAAGTGTGTAAAAATACTGCGTTTATTCGCTTGGCCAGCCTTTGTATGGAGTCGAACCACTGTGTACTGGTGTACACGATCTCACAAATGTGTAGTTAAATGATTTTTGTATTGATAAAATAAACATAGTTTCTATTTAAAATATCACGAAAGTGTTTGCACCTATTTTTAGTCCATTATCGTGTTATCTGCGATTTTCCAAATTCCAAATTCCGCGAATTCCAAAATCCGCGTAAATTTAAGAATCAGCGTAGAAAAAACCGCGAAAATTCCGAAATTCGTGTAAAAATCTAACAAACAGTGAATTATTAGCTTAAAATGCAATCCATGCAGTGTAAATTTTGAAATCCGTGTAAAAAAACCGCGTGAAAGGCGACTTTAGTGTACATCATTTATTGGAAGCGATATGGCAACTGTGTTCATATTTTTCACTTTTCCATGGATTTTTCTGTTAGGATCATATGAGAAAATCGTGGCACAATGCATCTAAACCATTTTCTGTACCTGTGAATTTGTAATTTTCCCCGAATGAAATTATTGGCCTCGAGAAGAAAGACACGATTCTTCTCTTCATCTCGTCTTCAATTGAAGCGCGACGCCGCCTCCGAGCAAACAATCCGAACGGTTTTTCACTCATTTCATGCATCTTTAATTAGATTTTATAATTCCACGATATTATGATGTTTTGTTGATGCTTTCACCTGGGGATTTTCATATTTTATACTCGAAATGGCTTCTCAGTTGTTGCCACCACCACCCACCTTCACCGTCACTGGCCTGCTAGTGCTACCGAGCTGATGCTATTTGTTCGGCTCCCGTTTTCGTTTTCTGAGTCTGATTTTCATTTAATAATTCATAAAGACTATAACTACCTTTCCTCAGGATTTCAGCACTGGTGCTTTTTAATTCAGACTTGCCTGGGAAATGTAGTTCTCATTTTTTTTGCGTGTGTATGTTCTATCTTGCCTGCCGGTTTGGGCCACCCCGATATAGTCGATTGGGGAGAAAATAGCCAGAAAGGCAAAATCACTAAATGATCTGAACGGATGAAATCCGCAAAAAAGGTAATGAAAGCCAAAGTCAGCAAAGGCAACAGATGAGGTTCGAACATCCAGGTGAAGGCGGGCGGACGGAGGGTTGCGTCGGCCCGAGGAAGAGAAACAATGGCTTAGATTTGCTGCCTATTTGAAATTTCGTGCTCAAGTTTATCCCAGATTTATCAATAATTGAAAAATGTTACGCAAGTAGATTTCGATGTCGGGGAGCACCAGCGGTACTTGCTTCTAATAAAGTACACACCGGGTATAACGAGCGGCCAAAGGTTATGCCGAAAAAGGGACCTAATAAACAGCACAGGCCATATCGAGTGAAACTAAATAAACGCCCGGTCCCTTCCGCCCACCACCACCGGAGCAGTGCGTTTCTCTACTTTCCTCCTGCTGCAAAAGACAAACCCAACCAGCAACAACAGCCAAGCGGTGTTCGGAAAGAAAATTTCAATTTTAGATTTAATTATGAATTCCGTTTGATACTTTCTCAAGAAGGTTCAATGAGCGAAGACTGGCAAATGATATTTTTTGCCTTCACCCTTACTAAGTCCTCTCCCCTACGCTTCCCTGGCCACCTCAGCCGCCGCCACCGCACTCGGGTGTTTTCGGGGTGGCACTTTCACTTTACACTGGTGGTGTCTTTCGCTTCATGATGACGGGATACCTCTACAGAGGGCCGTAAATTTCCCTCTAATGGATCTTTTAGCATACATTTTTGGGTTCAATCCGGTAGCGACATAAACTGGCTATCAGGGCGCGTTTCCCTTTCCCAAACAATAAATTAGTGATTATGATTGTTGCCATTGTTGTTGTTTGTTGTTCATTCCTGTGGGTGTTACTTCACTTGCTATTTTCGGGTATTATGAAACGGATGTTGTGATATTTGTGTGACCCTACTGCGTTTTTTCACGGGCTCGAAAACAGATCAAATTAGTTGATTAGTAATGTATGCAGGAGATTCAATATTCTTGAATCAAATTAATCGTAACAAATATTTTGAAATTAAGGTGCTGTGATAATTGGAACTTGTTCAACCTTTGTGAGTGAAATTTGTTGCATTGCGGCTGTTTTTGTATTCTTGAACGATCCGAGTTTTAGGATCATCGATTACATTTAGTCATGTGATGTTTGGAAGACTGCTTGTTAATATAAAATCATCAGGTACCGATTATTAGCTAAGTAGTAAGAATTAAAATCAAACAGTTTATATTTTTTTCAATAATAAAAGCAGAGCCAAAATATCTTATCAAACAATGGAAAAATTAACATAGCGAGCATTTTTTGCATGATACTCAGAACACCTTCGCTTGGTGTTTTAGTTCCTGAATTGTAGTTGGAGGTAAACATTTATGAGCCTTCGTCCGACAGCTGATTTAATATACTCATTTTACTCACGATTGACACAGCTCCTGGTTGACTCATCATTTTTGAGTCAAATTTCGTAAGTAAATTACAATTACTTACATTCTACTACCGCTTTGCTCATGAAGCTCGCTTGTGCGTTGGCCACGATAACTAAATAATCAGTTCATTCTTTTCTTGTTCACGAACAATCGATGGATTTGCTGATCAAATTAACACACCCGTGAACGTGGTGCATTTCAATAAAGAGGATATTTAGTCGCGAATATATTCGAACATTCCCATCACTGATTACAGAAAACATACATGCCGAAAATAATCCGTAGCATTGCACAAGCACCTCAGATAGAAGTAATTTATGTACAATGGTATAATCAGTGCTACTGATGTTCCTGTTTTTTTGGATTGGCATTTTGCCTGATAGGGTAAGTGCACCAATTATGGAGGACATATGTCATCAATTTGCAGAAAATGGCGAATAAATACTCTACTTTAGATCAAAAGTATACAAAAGTATACTTTTTCTAGCAGTTTGAACTCTGTTCTTGAAGATTCTCACTGATATTTCGATGATTAATAGACTAAATCGTATATAAAACATGTTTGAAAATGCCACTTCCATGTACCCATTATGGTAGTAGTGTTCCTGGAGTTTCGTAATAAGTGTACCCATTATGATAATAGTCGGTGTGACATGGGAAAATCGTTAATAGGATTCAAATAATACTTCAATAATTGTTAGCCCGCCATGAACCGAATCCCCTTATCGGAGTTGTCGGAGTTAGAATGGTCCAAGATGCTGCGCGTGAAGCAATAGGAAACTGTTTATAGCACATAGATAGAGACAGATGAAAAACTGAAGAATAATCGAATGAAGGAGGAGATAAAAAGTATTTGAATTATAGAAGAAAAGGGTCTATACAGTGCATTGAGCAGGAAACTATAGTTGGTTGAGATCTGAAAGCGAAAGGAAGTTAAATTACAGTTGAATCAAAAGGACTAAAGTTATAGGGAGTAGAAACTATAATAGGAAATTGAAAAAGAAATAAAATTTAAATTAGAATTAGTGGAAAGGTGAATTTATTAGTTTTTTGGAAAATATTTACTGAAATTTACTATTTTAGGAGCTAAACGATTTGAATTAGTTGAGCTAGAAATTTGTTTGATTTTCGAGTTACTATACCAAAAAATGTAAGTGACATTCTATTTGTACTGAATCGATTTATTTAAAATAAAACTATTTACAGTTTTGAGCTGTTACAAATAAAACTGCTGCGAAAATTATAGACCGGAAATCCAAACATTTCTCAAAAAATTTTTGTGGACATCAGAGGATTAGAAAAATGAGTTCAGCGAGCAAAAACGTCGACCAGAAGAAGAAAAAAGGGAAAACTCCAATGTTTTGTCTCAACACAACACAAAGTCGCTGACGATCGCACACTCAGATCGCAGCTTGCTCTGACTCGTCGAAGGACCACGGCGCACATTCGCCGTAAAACAACACGAAATAAAGTCAATTTTTACCCTAACTTTTAGCGGCACACAGCAGAACTAGCAGAGAAATTTTAGCGGCTAAAAAACGCCATTAACCGCTGCACAACACGATGCTGGCAAAAGGACGACAGGATCGAACACGTTCGTTGCTTGTTTGTCGCCCGGTGACTCACAAGACAACGGAGGATGGAAATTACGTTGGTCGCCCTGTTGACCAGATTGGATTTCACTGCTGCTGCTTCACTGGGACACTTCTTCAAAATAAGGCAATTTCAATTTAAGATCCTACTCCTTTAATTGTCACAAACAGAATGAGGAAAAACTTAAATCTACACATCCTTACGCACTAACAGAATAAGAAAAAGAAAAACTTAAAACTACACTTCTCGCTATGTATGTGTGTACGACTGCATCGACGAGTGCAGCCGATTACATCTTCGTTTCTTCCGATTGCATCATCGTTCTCCCCCTGTTCGTCTGCAGCTGGCTCGGGTCGCGTTCGTCGCGAACATACTCCCGCCGGTTGGAATATCATTCCAAATCGGAAACCTTCGTCTCTCCGTTATCGTTATCAGATATAGGAAGAGGTGCTAACTTCCGGATAGATCGTCGGAAAACTCCTGTCGATGTCTTTACATCAACGACTCGGACCACATTATCTCCTCCCGGGTAAAGTGCAACAATCTTACCCAATCTCCATGATTGAACGGGTTGATTATCTTCTATAATTAACACAACAGTATCCATTTTCATATTCGGCTCACCTTCGGTCCATTTAGCTCTTGACTGTAGCGTCGACAAATAATCACGGGACCACTTTGTCCAAAATCTATCACGTAAATGATTTAAATACTGATGTCGGGATAAACGGTTCACTGCTATATCAGAATACGATGGTTTCAAAACTGGCTCCAACGGTTTACCGAACATCAGATGAGCTGGAGTTATCGGAAGTGTTTCGTTGGGATCATCAGATAACGCATAAAGTGGTCTGGAATTCACTATAGCTTCGATATGCGTTAAAACGGTACCGAACTCTTCGAACGTCAAAATTGCGCTGCCTAACGTACGATGTAGATGACGTTTGACCACTTTGACACTTGCCTCCCACAATCCGCCAAAGTTAGGGGTTCTAGGCGGAATGAATTTCCATTCTATCTCACGTTTAAGTAGAAAATCGTCAATTCTAGTCTTTGAAGTTTCTTCACGGAACATCACGAATAATTGGTGTAACTCCTTAGCAGCGCCAACAAAATTGGTTGCATTGTCCGACAGAATTTTACGAACCATTCCACGTCGGTTGATAAATCGATCCAAAGCGGCAAGAAAAGCTTCGGTCGTTAGATCCGAAACCAACTCGAGATGAATAGCTTTCGTCGTGAGGCACACAAACAATGCGATGTACGCCTTAATATGTTTCGGCTTGTATCTTCCCTCTTTCACTATAACAGGACCAGCATAGTCCACACCGGTGAGCTCGAAAGCTGCAGCTAACGTCACACGTTCCTCTGGTAAATTTCCCATTAATGGCTGCACTGCTCTCGGATTGGCCCTAAAACACTTCACGCAGCTGCGTGTCACTTTTCGAATAACAGAACGAGCTTTTACAAACCAGAATTTTTGTCTTATCGCTGCCAGCAAACCGGATGGTCCCTCGTGAAGTCTCTCCTCATGATATTGTCGAATCAGCATCTCCGTCACCCGATGATTATGTGGAAGAAGCAATTGATGTTTGGCATTGTACGGTAATTTAGAATTTTGTAGACGTCCGCCGACGCGTAGAAATCCTTTCTCGTCCACAAAAGGTTGAAGATTTGCAAGTCGCTTGGGTAACTTATTTCTCTGAATACACTGGATCTCTTCATTTAGCGCAGTATTCTGAAGTACTCGTACTATATATCCCATCGCATCCCGCATATCTTGTACAGAAATGTATTGGGATTTGTTTCGCTCTTCCTTCGCCATACATAGTAGTCGAGTGAATCTCACCACCTGTGCCAAAACACGTTGCAATTTTGAAAACGTGCCGCACCGCTCAAATATTGGTTCATCTTCAAAATTTACCACTGGATTACTAACAGTCGGTCTTCTCATTTCTGGTAATTCGTCATCTTGTAATATTGGTGTCTCCAGAATTTCGTAGTTGGTAGCTTGCAAAAACGGCGGACCATTCCACCACATGTCAGAACGTCGTAAACTTTCTGGATGACAGCCTCTGGAAACCAGATCTGCTGGATTATTTTCAGATCTTACATACTTCCACTCATAATCGTTAGTAAGTCCATATATCTCTATAACTCGATTTCTCACGTAGGTTTGAAGTTGATTGGGATCCTTTTTTATCCACGCAAGCACTATCTGACTATCCGACCACAACTTGACATCATGCACTTTTATTTTCAAAATAGGTATCACTAGGTTGATCAATCTTGCCAATAACAATGCGCCACACAGCTCAAGTCTAGGCATAGTAAGACGACGCAAAGGACTAACTCTGGACTTGCTACACACTAGTCTAACTAACACTGTTCCCTCCGTTTGAACACAACGTAAAAACACACAAGCGCCATAAGCAGTGCACGACGCATCGGAAAAGCCATGAATTTCAATGCGATGAGCATCAGAGATTACGACACATCTCGGAATTTGTATCTCGTTCAACTGCGGTAGTGACTGATGGAACACGATCCATCTTTTCAACATCTCACCTTCGAGGGCCTCATCCCATCCTAACCCAGCAGCCCACAATTGCTGCATAATGGACTTGGCTGACACTATTACTGGTGATATGAGCCCGAGCGGGTCAAACAGTTTGGCAATTTGGGATAGAACATGTCTTTTTGTCACTTTCGCATCGGATTGCATCGTTTCCGGACTTCTACAAAACAGGAACTGGTCAGTTTTCGGATTCCAAAGAACACCTAAAGTTCGAATCGTTTCACTCGCTCCAGAATCTTTTATGTGCACTAATTTCTCACGATCTTGATCAGGAACACCATCGAGCACCTCGTTGTTGTTAGAACACCACTTCCGAATAGGAAACTTTCCGTTCATCATAAGTTGCTCGATTTCACATCGCAATTGCTTCGCAGATGATAGCGTTGAAGCACCACTCAGAATATCGTCCATATAACAGTCTTCCAATATCACTTCGGCAGCTGCAGGAAAGTTTCTACTCTCATCTCGTGCCAGCTGAACCATTGATCTCACTGCTAAGAACGACGAAGGAGATGTCCCATAGGTTACCGTTGACAACTCTAACACTTTTATTTTTTCTGCGGGCTGGTCACGCCAGACAATTCTTTGGTATCTCGTTTGTTTTGGATCGATCTTCACCTGCCTATACATTTTCTCAACATCTGCTGAAAATGCATAAATGTGTTTCCGGAAACGCAGTAGTATGGCAAATAAATCGTTTTGGATTTTGGGACCGATCATTAGCACTTCATTCAAGGATAATCCATTTGACTTCGCCTTACCATCAAATACCACACGTAGCTTTGTGCTGGTACTTGAAGGTTTGAGTACAGCATGATGTGGAAAATAATAATTCTGCTGTCCTGGTGGATCGTTCTCCTCGTGAATCTCGTGGCAATGGCCAAGGTCCTGGTATTCCTTGATGAAAGTTTGGTACATCTCTTTCATAATTGTATCATTGGATAGGCGCTTTTCACTTGACAGGAATCTCTTCATTGCTAAAGATCTGGAATTACCTAGTTGGTTAATGGATTCGCGGAAAGGTAATTGGACCACAAATCGACCATCTTCATCACGACGATACGTTCTGCAAAAATGGTCTTCTATCTGTTGTTCTTCACTAGTTGGCATTTTCTCCTCAAAAAGCTCTTCTTGCACGAAAAACCTTTGAATCTCTTTCAACAACGGATCCTCATTGGTGGCACACAACACGTTAACAGCTTCGGTCTCGTACTTGAGAGCACCAGCAAAAACCCATCCAAATTGTGTCTCGTACAAGCTTGGAAGACCTTCGGCCAATTTCAGTTGATTTTGTCTCAAAATTTGCAAAAATAGTTCGGCCCCGATCAACAGATCCACATCTCTTGGCTCATTAAACATTGGATCGGCTAACACAATACCTGGCGGAATATTCCATTCAGAAATGTCAACTGGAGCAGAAGGAACTTTTCCTGTCACTTTTCTTGTCACTAAACAGTCCACGTCACTTTGGAACCCAGTATAGTCGGAAAATAGGCGCATAATCACATGATGTAGGATTCTAGACTTGGCACCACCTACACCAATAACTGGAACGTTCGCAGGATACTTTGGAAGCGCCAGTAAGTGAATAGCAGACTCAGATACCAGGTTAACTTGAGACCCGGAATCGAGAAGGGCACGTAGCTTAAATATTTTCCCACTTTTTGATGCTACACTCACCAACGCAGTCATCAAAAGAACTTGTTTTGTTGGTCGTTGAATGCTGGAACATGCTGTAGACACTGGACTTTCGGGAATAGCTGACACTGATGCTGTCTTTTCCGAAGTATTTGAACTTTGCGACTTAGGTTCGGTACAAAATTCGCGCTCAAAGTGCAACATTGTGTGGTGCTTTTTACCACACTTCGAGCATGACTTATCTGAAGGACAGTCTCGAATTTGATGGCCTTTACGAAGACAGTTGAAACACATCCCAATTTGCTTCACCTTGCTGACACGCTGACCAACATTCATTTTCAGGAAAGAAGGACACTTGTAATTAAGGTGCGACCCTGTGCACACGTCACACACGCTATCTGATGGAACGGATGTCGCTGGATGAGATGTTCTCGGTGACCAGCTGGGCTTCCCCGACTTAGGAAGTTTTTTGGCTACGTTTGAAGAGGACGTCTTATCTATCTCACACCTTTCGAGGACCTGACAATAATTCCTGAGAAACTTTAGGGATTCATCAAAGTTCGGAAGTTCCCCATGTTCCAAAGTTTTTTCCCACTGCTTTCTCGTTTCTCCATCGAGGCAAGATGTCAGCAGCTTCACAACGATAAGACCAGCTGTCCCATCGACGCTTTGCTCCATAAATCGCAGCCCCTCTACATGACGATTGCAATTGTCGATCAAGTTTCTCAGTTCTTTCCAGCACTGCTTAGATATTGGTTTCATCGACAATAAACCGGAAATGTGGGTGTCGATGATCACTCGCGGGTTCTCAAACCGCTCCTCTAACAACTGCCACGCTTGTTGATAGTTGTTGTCGTTAATGATTCTGGCATCCAGGATGCCGGAAGCTTCTCCAATTAACGCTTTGTCAAGGTATTGCAGTTTTGTTGCATCGGAATCACCACACTTACCTACCAAATCATTAAACAGCGCCTTGAACTTTGGCCACGCTTCATACTTTCCGTCGAATGTCGGAATCGGCGTCTTCAGAGGTTGTTGGGTAACAATAACTTGAGGAGATCTACGGTTGTTATGTGTTGGATCGGCACGAAAGAAATCCAACAGATGATTGAGCTTCTCCAAAGCATCAGTATGAATGCTGTCAAACTCATCCAACTTTTCGTCCTGGTCTTCTGTTTTCCCAACTGGGACACTGAGCCATGATCAAATCATGTTTCGCCATATACTCCGCATAATGCAACTCTAGCTTCTTCTCATACGCTTTTAACTGCGATAAGTTGGTATTATCGTTTTGCTCTATCGCATCACTTAGCTTGTTGATAATCACCGATACTCGCGCCTGCACTCGGCCTCTCTGGTAAACTAATTGTTTAAATTGCTCCATGGTTTCTCTCAATTGCTCTCAAATGGCAACACTTTCGCTAACACAACTCAAATGTTCAAAACTTCAAAATAACACTGTTCGGAAGTTCACACTGCGTATGAAGGCTCACACTTTATTAATCGCGGAAGGATGTATAACACTCAAATCCTTTAATAATCGCGAATACACGTATCACACTGGTAATTATCCGGTTCGAAGGACCAAATGTTTTGTCTCAACACAACACAAAGTCGCTGACGATCGCAGCTTGCTCTGACTCGTCGAAGGACCACGGCGCACATTCGCCGTAAAACAACACGAAATAAAGTCAATTTTTACCCTAACTTTTAGCGGCACACAGCAGAACTAGCAGAGAAATTTTAGCGGCTAAAACACGCCATTAACCGCTGCACAACACGATGCTGGCAAAAGGACGACAGGATCGAACACGTTCGTTGCTTGTTTGTCGCCCGGTGACTCACAAGACAACGGAGGATGGAAATTACGTTGGTCGCCCTGTTGACCAGATTGGATTTCACTGCTGCTGCTTCACTGGGACACTTCTTCAAAATAAGGCAATTTCAATTTAAGATCCTACTCCTTTAATTGTCACAAACAGAATGAGGAAAAACTTAAATCTACACATCCTTACGCACTAACAGAATAAGAAAAAGAAAAACTTAAAACTACACTTCTCGCTATGTATGTGTGTACGACTGCATCGACGAGTGCAGCCGATTACATCTTCGTTTCTTCCGATTGCATCATCGTTCTCCCCCTGTTCGTCTGCAGCTGGCTCGGGTCGCGTTCGTCGCGAACATCCAATGTTGTCTCAGGCGTGTGCAACATCAGCGTGCGTAGGTTGTTCTCAACCTGAATCAGCAGAAGATATGGTACAGTGCGACAGCTGTGATGCATGGTGGCATTACACTTGTGCCAAGGTTGATGCTTCGATAAAAGATAAAACGTGGAGATGCATAAAATGTGAAGATAAATGTAACAGATCCAAGAGTGGTAAATCGGATACATCTAGCGCGCGGAAAGTGAGAGTACAGTTGGAATTGCAACGGTTAGAAGAGGAAAAAGCTCTTGCAGATAAAATGCATCGAGAGAAAGAAGAACAAGAAAAGGTGTCGAGGGAAGAAAAAAAAGCCATTGAGGAAGATTATGTGAGGCGGAAGTATCAGTTGTTAGGAGAAACCATAGTCGATGACGATAAGAGTGAAAGGAGTCGTACTAGCGCGCAAAGCAGTAGAAGCAAGGTAAAAGAGTGGATTGATCGACAGAGTCAGGTGTTGAATACCGGTTCAGGGAATAAATTAACCCCAACGGCAACTTCGACTGCTAATCCGACAATCATCAAGGAGTTTGTTTCTACGAATATTAGCACAGGTGCGATTCGTAAATCTAAAGTCGTATCGCTCAATGAGAAGCATGGTATAACTACAAATTCTGGTAATAAGGTCATACCATCCTTGACCCAAGAGAAAACTGTTAATTGGGGGGCAGGTATAGAAGCAATAGAATCCCAACACGTACATCAAGTGCAGTATGTACATAATGAACCTACATTCAATAATAATTACATGCAAAATTCTGGTCCAGTACACGATAACAGTATGTGTGAATCGATAATGTTTCCCAGACAAGAGGGGAATCAACAAGCGTACGTAATACCAGATCAAATTGAAAATAATGCGGGTCCAACTTCGCGACAATTGTCCGCTCGTCATGTGATTCCAAAAGAATTGCCCATTTTTGCTGGCAATCCGATAGATTGGCCTATGTTCATTAGTGCTTATAAGAATTCAACATCTATGTGTGGATTTAGCGATGGAGAAAATTTGATGAGACTACAACGTTGTCTCAAAGGCAATGCTCTAGAAGCGGTCAGGTCCCATTTGCTCATGCCAGAATCGGTCCCGATCGTGCTTTCAACATTGACAACACTCTATGGACGTCCTGAATTGATTGTACAAGTACTCCTCGCAAAAGTAAAATCTATTCCAGCACCGAAGACTGACAAGCTAGAAACTTTGGTTAGCTTCGGGCTCGTCGTACAAAATCTTTGTGCACATCTCAAAGCGGCACAACAAGAGGCACAGCTTAACAATCCGAGTTTACTGCATGAACTGGTGAATAAACTTCCAGCAAGTATAAAATTAGATTGGGCACTATATAAACGTAATTGTTCTGTAACTAATCTGGATACATTCGGTGAATATATGTCCACTCTCGCGACGGCTGCTAGCGATGTAGCATATCCTGAAGTGTGGGATACACCTAAGCAAATTTATCCTGAAAAGCACAAACCTAGGAATTTCATTAACACACTCTGATGATTCAACTGAAAGAGAGAGAAACGCATATAAAACATTTAAAATTCAAGCAACAGACAAAATGAATTCGTGTCTAATTTGTGATAAGCCTGGTCATAAAGCTAAACAATGTTGGGAGCTAAAAAGAATGAGTGTCGATGATCGATGGAAAACTGTGGCGCGACACAAACTGTGCAAGCGTTGCATAATCCCACATGGTAAGTGGCCATGTCGCGCAACATATTTATGTGGTATAGACGGGTGCGAAGCTCGTCACCACCAACTTCTACATCCTGGAAAATCCGAATCGGTTGGAGCGCACCAGCATATACAACATTCGGCATTATTTAAAGTGATTCCAATTACACTCCATAACGGAAAAGTCTCGATTGAAACATTTGCGTTTCTCGATGATGGATCATCCGTGACACTATTAGAAGCACGCATAGCAAAGAAATTAAATATAAATGGTGATGCAGATCCACTCTGCTTGAAATGGACTGCAAATGTTTCCAGAAATGAGGCTAATTCTCAAAGAGTTAACGTTGAGATTTCTGGTGCCAATAATGGACCTCGTCATACATTAACGAATGTGCGAACTGTTGAAACATTACAATTACCCAGTCAATCATTGAACTATGAGAAAATGGTAGAACATTTCCCATATCTAAGCGGATTACCGGTGAAAAGTTATGAATCTGCAATCCCCAGGATTTTAATCGGCTTGGACAATTTAAAATTGACTTTGGCACTGAAAAGTCGCGAACGTCGTTCGAATGAACCAGTCGCAACTAAAACTCGTTTGGGCTGGACAATATACGGTAAAATTGGAAGTAACGCCACTACGCATACATCGCTTCATATATGTGAGTGTTCTGGAGATGACACGTTGCATAAGCAGCTGGTGGAGGATTTCATCAAAATGGAAAATTTGGCAGCTGATAGCACTTTCAAACCCGAATCAGAATCCGATCAGCGTGCTCTACAAATACTGCAAGCTACTACCACTCGTCTCAATAATGGTCGGTTTGAAACAGGACTTCTGTGGAAGCATGATACAGTGAAGTTCCCGAACAGCTACCCGATGGCCGTACGCAGATTGGAATGCCTAGAACGAAAATTAAAATTATTGCCAGAAATAAAGAAGAATCTACAAAATCAAATAATCGATTACCAGCTTAAAGGATATGCGCACAAAGCCGATAGAATTGAGCTCAACCGGTCCGATCCGGAAAGAATATGGTATCTACCAATTGGATTCGTACTTAATAGTCGTAAACCAGGAAAAGTCCGGGTCATTTGGGATGCAGCTGCTAAAGTGAATGAAATTTCCTTAAACTCCTTGCTGCTGAAAGGACCCGATTTGTTAACGCCTCTCCCCGCTGTTCTCAGTCAGTACCGTCAACGTCAATACGCAATAACAGGTGACATACGGGAGATGTTTCACCGCATTTTTATACGTGCGGCTGATCGACAATCCCAACGCTTCCTATGGCGGGAAAACGAGAATGAAGAACCAGATACGTACATAATGGACGTTTCCACTTTCGGATCCACGTGTTCACCATGCGCAGCACAATATGTTAAAAACATCAACGGAAAGGAGTACGAGAAAGAGTATCCTGATGCTGCGGCTGCGATAATCAACAACCACTATGTGGACGACTTCTTATATAGTAGCGATACAGAAGCAGAATTAATAGAGCTTGCCTTAGATGTAAAAACAGTACATGCTAAAGCAGGATTTGAAATCAGGAATTGGATGTCTAACAGTAAACACGTTCTCACACGGGTCGGGGATCAGAATTCCGACAAATGCAAAATATTTAGTTTCAACGAATCAGGCGGCTCAGAGCGAGTTCTTGGAATAAAATGGTTACCGGAACACGATGCATTTTCTTTCAACATCGAATTTCAAAGTGAACTTCAACCGATTGCTTCGGGAGAAATAGTACCGACAAAGCGACAAGTATTGAAAATCGTGATGAGTTTGTTTGACCCTCTTGGCATAATTTCCGCATTCTTGATTCATGGGAAAATATTGATTCAAGAAATCTGGAGAACAGGAATAGGCTGGGATAATACCTTGCCAAACGAAATTGTCGACAAATGGTACCAATGGATCGCAGTCATCGGAAGATTACGTGCGGTGACAATTCCACGGTGCTATTTTCCAAATTACGAAAAAGAAAGCTACGATACGTTGCAGCTTCATATATTCGTAGATGCAAGCGAAAGTGCATACTGTGCCGTTGCATACTTCCGAATAATGGATCGAGGGAATCCACGATGTGCCCTTGTATCAACAAAGGCTAAAGTGGCACCACTAAAACAACTATCCGTGCCGCGATTAGAACTACAGGCAGCTGTTTTGGGTACTCGCATGGCTAAAGCAATTGCCGAAAATCATACGCTTCGAATTCAAAAACGATTCATGTGGACTGACTCGACCACTGTATTAGATTGGCTGAGATCAGATTCCAGAAAATACCGTCATTATGTGGCATTCAGAATTGGAGAAATTTTATCCAAATCCAGCATCGAAGAATGGAGATGGGTACCAACCAAACTCAACGTGGCAGACGAAGCCACAAAATGGGGAAAAGGCCCCTCATTCGATTCGAAAAGCAGATGGTATAAAGGGCCAGACTTCTTATACAGCAACGAAGATCACTGGCCTCAACGAGAACGATCGGCGACAGACACAAACGAGGAACTTCGTACTTCATACATTCATCATACTTCAGAAAAAGTACCATTAATTGATTTTCACCGGTTTTCAAAATGGGAGCGATTAGTGTGATCGATTGCATATGTGCACCACTTTATAAATATCACTCGTTCAGGTTGGAAATCCGCTACACCGTTATCAAGTGAACAATTTCGGCAAGCAGAATCAACACTCTGGAAACAGCCACAGCAGTTCGAATATTACGAAGAATTACAAACGTTGCAGAAAAATCAACAGCAAGAAGCCCCCAACAAAAAATCAGTCGATCGTACAAGGCTCCGTTAACTAGGCTTCTTATAGACTGGTTTCACAGAAAATTTCTTCATTCAAATGGCGAAACAATAGTGAATGAGATAAGGCAGAAGTTCCACATCAGCAATGAATGTGCCTGGTGTCGAGTCTATAAGGCTGCACCACAGACACCTAGAATGGCTCCACTACCACTGGAGAGATTGTCACCATATGTAAGACCGTTCATTGTATTGACTACTGCGGCCCATTCCTAGTGAAGATAGGAAGGAGCCAGGTAAAACGCTGGATTGCTTTATTTACGTGCCTAACTGTTCGTGCAGTGCACCTTGAAATTGCACATAGTCTTTCCACTGAGTCGTGCAAAATGACAATACGCCGTTTCATCGCTAGAAGAGGTTCACCGTTAGATATTTTCACCGATAATGGTACAAATTTTGTTGGAGCCAATAAGGATCTCGTCAAGCAAATCTCCGGACTTAACGTAGAACTGGCCGCGACTTTTACAAACGCCAACACCAAATGGCACTTCAACCCTCCTTCGGCTCCGCACATGGGAGGCTCATGGGAACGGCTCGTCCGATCAGTCAAAACATCGTTGAGTACGCTCTGCTTCCGCAAGACGTTGGATGATGAGTCGTTTCTGACGTTCATTGCCGAGGCGGAGTCCATTATAAATTGCCGTCCGCTCACATATGTCCCTCTGGACAACGAAGATCAGGAATCGATCACGCCAAACCACTTCCTAATGCTGAGCTCCAAAGGTGTTGTTCAATTTCATGCCAAAACAAAACTGCTGCGAAAATTAAAGACCGGAAATCGAAACAATAATAATTATTAAATAAGACTATGCTTCTGAATCTTATTCCTAATATGCAATACTATGTCGTTGATTACGACAAAAATTATGGGAACGGAGCGCGAAATAGAAGTTTTTAAGTGATTTTAGAAACGCTGTAACTTTGTGAAAAACCAACGCATGAAGATGGGATATACATTATTTTAAAGCATCATTATTTTAATACTTGAATACTTCTATTTTTGTGTGTGTAGGTGTAGTGGATAACAATACTGGAAAGAAACAATCGCTTTTATCTGTTTTGTTAAAGATTTCGTAGATTAATACAGTGTTTAATTAACCAAGTCAATAGTAAATCCAATTAACCTTATCAATCAGCATTCATTTGACTCCAAGAACGCTCCTGAAGGTCATTTTACTGCAGGAAAAAGTTTTGATAGAATGCAAAAATTCCCTTTTTCTAATGAATACTTTTTCAATAATGCGATTATTCCTAAATTAGAAGGCAGTTTTGAAAATTCCAATAAATTTTGTACAAGACTCATTATTTATTATTCACTATTCGGCAATATTTGCCTAATTTTTGCTATTGCTTTGATCGATTCTCTTAATTCACTTTCTCTTACTATAACTATGGCATTCCAGACAGAATTTGTGCCATATAATTTCAATATGCAAAGAACATCAACCCATTATTTGTATCCAAAATTTAAAAAAATTAAGAACTTCCGGGATGATAATCTAAGAGAGGGTACACTTAACTGGGTACATTAACTACAAATGTTCGGTGTTAAGTCAGACCGGACCATGTGACATTTTTATGATTTCGAGAAAAACGAGATTGAAGTTTGGTGCCACAAGGGGTTTTCATTGAACATTCAAAACAATTTCGATACGTTATTCCTGGTGTTCGCGTGATTTTCCAAATCTGATTAATGTGGTATGTAGCTTACAAAATGCTTAACTTTATGCAATCAACAACTCGACATTTTCAATTTTGCTACTTGGTCCCTTCCGACTTAACACCGACCTAATCAAAAAACAATTGACAAGCATTATAAGTTACGGTTATGATTTATCTTTTGTTAATGAGAAATTATAGTTTTTTTTTCTAATATCCGGTATCCGGCTGGAAACCAAATATTGACCGGATAGGCAGGATACCGAATATCCGTTTCTTCTCTAGATTAGACTGTTGTCATGTGCTTCCCGGTTGTAAAATGCTAGTCACAAAGAAATTGTGATGCAGTTTCCGCTTCCCTTCAGGAACTGAACAAAGGGTAGTAACATATTCACCTAAGATTTAATTTACAACAGACTGGACCAAACAAATATGCCTCGGTCTAACACACAAAGTGCTATTTCACTACACTATTGGGCGTTCAAAAGCGCCCTATAATATACAATTGCACAGCGTGAAAACGTGAGTTACAACCATAATAGCATAGCAACCAGTACATAACAACGTTCAACCATAATTGAAACATATAGCAACTCGGCTACTCAGCTTTGCAGGGATTTCGTACAACCAGATAAGGAACAAGGCAGCTTTCGATATTGCGATAATTGGCAAGTAGATGTTAAATTGTACCAATCATGGTAATACAAAAATACTTATTTAATTCGATATCGTATAAATTGGTTAAATCACAACATCAAGAAGGTTGTAATGTATGCGTCTACACTGTGTTTGCGTCAAAATAACCACTTCACAGCATAAAATCTCTATATTTTGACCGCATATTCCTTAGCAAAATGCTAAGAACCAAGCATCAATGGGACACAATATTTTCAAACTAATTTTTTCAACGTAAGAACAATGTTTCGCAAGGAATCAAGTACCAGAATCGACAAAGAAGAGATTTCTGATGTTTAAAAATCGTATTAGAGCCTTTAAAAATAAGATATGCTTTCTAAACTAACAAAAAGCTCACTCGTATTACCATAATTGGTACTATTGCGATGATAGGTACTTCTACCCTATATAACCAAATATTTTTTTTTGCCTGATATGCTGACACAATCCTAATTTTTCCTTTCTTATATTTTTTGTACCTACTTTAGCAATTAGTTCAGTTTGATAATTCATGACACGAGAACAAAATAAGATAAAAAGTTACAATTTTCATTGAAAGTATAAAAGTATTGAAATTGTCTTCCCTCTTCTTCGCACAGAGTCTTAAAATCTTGGGCGAATCACTGCATGGATTTTTGCAAGTGGATGTTCGCGGGCTGCCTTCTCAGTAGAATTCTTCAACGTTTGAAATTTCGACGAGAATCTTCACAGGCACGCTCGTCTAATTTGGTCTAATGTGAATAATCAAGTGATCGTGTGAATAATACCGGATGGCCCGCCATTTGCGGAGATAATGTCTGGTTGGTTTACTGCTAGCTACGTTTCCAAACCGTTGCAGGAGTTTTTTGCGTCGTTCCAATCGTTTTTTTTATCCCATTTGTTTATTTATTTAGGCTCATTAGCATCTTAGCTGCAACCAAGCCAAATTTAATCGTGTACATGTTACACGTTTTATCGTTTCTATAAATTGTGAATTACACACACAGTAGTCATTTAGGCCAAAGAGTATTTCTTCTGTTGTTTTATTGTCCAGTTAAACCGGATAGCGCAGACAGTTGATATGATCATTATTGTGCCATTAATAGCACAAAAGTTCGATGTTTTTTGCCTTTCTTGAAAAAATATTAAACTTATGGAGAAAATGGATTTTGTTTTCGTAATTATTGATTGTAGTCGTTTTGACGTGGGACTATGTCTAACCGGAGTATATGGGGGTGAAATGAAAACCTAAACACAGAACATGTAGGAAAAAATTAAAGATTCCGAATGCTTATAACTTGAACATTTCATAATAGATCGGAAAGATGTTCGCATCAATTGATGGGAAATATTTCTACGCTTCTATCACAACTAATCAAATGTTATTTTTCATGAGACAAACAATTGAATAACTGTAAAATGTCAAGTGTTATCGTTAAGATAACACTGCCATGTTTTGATTGGCCCGATTTACGGTTTCCCCAACACAGACTTCAAAATCAATGTACCTGTGGGAATTTTTGTTCCCACCGAGCTGTGTTTCCCTAACACGGATTTCAAAATGAATATGTTTGAGGGAATCCGCTTTGCAAATACATGCAAGTAGGAGGTATTTCTGTTCACACCAAAATGTGTATCCTTAAGGGCTGTCCACATACCACGTGGACTTAAGAGAGGGTAGGGTGTACGCGTATGTCCACGCTTGTCCACGGTGAGGGGGCTAGGGGTTCTGAATAATGTCCACGTGGACACGCTTAATAGGTATAGTATAAAGTCTGAAATTTGTACTGCATTTTCAAGATTTTTCAAAACTTTTCAGCCTTAGTACTTCGTATTTTTTAATATAAGGGATTGAGCTGCCTGGGAGCGTTACCCGGTCGAACATCCATCTTTTGACGTGGAACTACGTCTAACCGGCGTTGGAGAAATCGACATTGCAAACACACGAAAGTGGGGGGAGCTTTCCATTCTAGGGTGGTTCGAAAATTTCCACCGAAATGTGTTCTCTAACAGAGATTTCAAAACCAAGGTGCCTGGAGGAAATCGGCATTGCCAATTCATGCAGGTCGGGGGTATTTTTGTTCCGACTGAAATGTGTTTCCCTAACACAGACTTCAGAACCAAGGTGTCTGGGGAAATCGGCATTGCACCCTACTTGCATGTATTTTTGTTCCGACTGAAATGTGTTTGCCTAACACAGGCTTCAAAACCAAAATTTCCGAGGGAATCGGCTTTGAAAAAAAATGCAAACTGCGAGTGCTATTATACTCGCTTGTCTATGTGCATACTAGAACATGGCTCCCTAACACGGTCTTCTAAACTTAGGAACCTGGGAAAGTCATGCAGACACTAGAGGCGAATGAACTTTAAAGTTTCAAGCAAATTCGTGGTTCGAGAAGTACGTACACTTGAGAGATGCAAACTTCAGAATGTAAAATAAAATAATCGTTTGATAATTCTTCCGTTCTCATATTTTGTCCTAGGCATCAGACTAAACGTAGAAGGACTGTCATGAAATTTACTTGTAACGAAGAACATAATCTATCACAATGCATGAATTGATCTTACATGACATTTGTTCAATCTTTTTATTCACAAAGCAAATATATTGAATTCAATTGAATTCGCAAATTGTTTCATTCAATCAAGAGTTTAATCAATGCAAATAAATGATTGCTAAGCTAAGGTAGTCCCACGTCAACCTGCGATTATAGCATATATATATATAACCCACCCATTTTTTCATAGTTTAGATGGTTTGAAGACCAAGGGCGCTATATTTTTTTATTTTTCTCTTGAAAAGTGAGGTATTTTAACATATCCAAAAATCAGAGAGGCGCTATTTTTCTTTCTTGAACTATAATTTTCAAAATTAAGCGATAGTCCGAAAAATTATTTTTCCGCTATTTTCCAAAAATTACTTCATTCAAAAATGCATAACTTTAGAACTTTTGATTTGAAATTTGTTTAAAAAAATACCACACTTGCGTAAAAAATCAATTCTAGTCGCATAGGAATATTAAACGAAAAAAACATGTTAACTTTGAAAAATCATAAGTCAAAAACAGAAAATAAAATCTCTCTAATATTCGGATATGTTATGTGAAAAAAACCTCAGCTTTCAAGAAAAAAATATAAAAAATAATGCGCCCTTGGTCCCGAAACCATGTAAACTATGAACAACAAATAGAATCAATAATTACGCAATCAAAATCCGATTTTTTCCAAGCGTGATTTTTTCAAACAAAACTGGCCCATTAGCTCTATTTGATATGTGGAGTTGGTCCAGTGATTGAAAAGTTATGAATTTTTGTGGTGGAAAAAAGGGGTTGAAATATTTTTTTGGACCATCGATTCATTTCTGAAAATCATAATCCAAGAACAAAAAATATCGCCTCATATGATTTTTGGATATTTTATGTAGAAAACCCTTAGCTTTCAAAATAAAAATATAAAAAAATATGGCGCCCTTGGTCCCGGGACCATGCACTATAAAAACAAATTTAGTTTAGTTTTTTTTAAAAAAATACTAGTTCATTGGCTTCAATTTGATATGCTGATCATCTGAATCGGTCGAGTAGTTCAAAAGTTATAAATTTTTGTAGTGGAAAAAAGGGAGGTAAATTGTTTTTTCGAATTATCGGTTAATTTGAAAAATCATATCTCAGAAACGAAAAAAATAGCATCTTTGACATCGAGATATGTTATGTGAAAAACCCTCAGCTTTCAAGAAAAAATATAAAAAAATATAGCGCTCTTTAGTACGAAGCCATGAAAACAATAAAAAACTACTACAACCGATCACTGCGAAAAAAAAAATCCATATTTTTTGGAAGTTCAATTTTTTTCAATAAAAGGCTAGTCCATTGGCTTCAATTTGAAATGTTGATCATATAAACCGGTTCAGTGGTTCAATAGTTATGAATTTAAAAAAAAGTCATTTTCGGAAAAATAGGAAAAAGTTGATTTTTTGGACCACCCTAAAATGGGAATGGGCACCCTAATAAAAAACAAAAAAAAATACGGGTCAAATAATTTGCGTTAAAGAACAAAACTACTACATTTGACAAAAATCTGAGAACCAGTCTAACGGTTTGACATGGAATGGCTGTACAGTAGAACCACGATTTTCCGCGGAATAGTCTGGCAACGTCACCACGTATAACGAAAATCACGGATAACGCAATAAAGGGCCAAAAATGAGTTGCAAACAGGAAAAAAACAGATATTTTAGCATGAAAACTATGTTTTGTCAATACATAAATTATTGAACTATCCCTCTGTAAGGTCGTGTACATCAGTGATCGTATAATGTGAAAGCAATGACCAAAACAAAAGAGCAAGACTCTACCACTCACTGCGTTAGTCAGTTTGCGTCGTTTATATATTGGAGAATTTTCAAAATAAATAGAAAAATTGACTACGTATATGTCCTGAAATGAAAAGTGGGTTCGAACAAAACCATTTCCAGTTTTGTCATTTGTGAACATTCAAAACTATTTTGAACAAATCTAAATTGTGGGCGAGACGGATCAGCTAGTTTTTTCTTGAAAGCTCAAGCCTTTCACATAACATATAAAAAAATCAGAGAGGCGGTTTTTTTTCGTTTTTGAGTTTACAACTTCTCGAAGTTATCATGTTTTCAGTCTTCGTTCAATACACTGAATTCTTTTTTTACGCAGTTGATGCGTGCGCGCAAAAAACGTGAAATTTCGAGCAATCGGCGCAATTTCGAGAGAATCGCGTAAGAAAGATCGTCATCGGCGCGCGCTCGTCACAGCCACACTCACACGCGCACTCGCCGAATTTCTCTTCCCAACAAGGCGACGATAGGCAGATCGTTTAATTTCAAGAAAATCGCGCAATTTCTAGAGAATCGCGTATGAAAAATTACGGAATAAATATTCGCGTAAAAAAGGGATTTAGTGTATTCCTATGCGACTAGACTACCATGCGCCTACATTGATTTATAGCGACTGTCACCATTACATCATCAATACTCATTAGAATGTCTAATCCTCTAGTGTGACGTTTTACGTAGACACATGAATTTCACCATTTCGATTGAAAATCAATCCTAAAATAAAAATAGCCACCTTAACAAAAAAATTAAAATTACGGGTCTAATATTTTGCGATAAGGAATAAAGCTACGAACAACTATATTGGTGTGGCAAAGAATGGCTGCATGAATTTTTATCCTAAAGATATAACTAATTTTAATTTATGAAAAAAATTTGGAAGGGTTTCATTAATTTTCTCCAAAAATTGCATGACAAACTTGATTGTTTCTATCAACCAGATGGAAAATCTTTCAAACTGCTCTACAATTCGTTTTTTGACACAACGTCGTTATTTGTTTTACAGGATTTTAAACTCAAAAAGGCACTCTGTCAAGACTTTATTAACTACTTAACTGATTTCAGCATAATTTGAGTGTTTTTAGAGCTTGCCACTGCAGAATACATTCAAGGCGTTTCATTCGGCATATAAATCTTAACAAAGTACTACTAATAACAATGACGCATGTAATACCTACGTTGAAGAGGCAAAAGTTCCACTGCGAACGTTAGTGTCATCCAAGAAGAATCTTGATTTAGTATTATAACTATAGAAGAAGAATCAAAATTTGCACTTCATTCTTTTAAAAAAAATCAAACTGTTTATTTTGAACTTTTCATCTAATAGGGTTCAAAGGAACATAATACCAGTTGGTACATCCCGACTGCATCGTAATGTTATTTAAAATTGCTGATAACACACCCCTGAGTGAACTGTAATTATTTTTTTCCGTTTTTAATTTTTTCGTTTATTTATTTACCTTTGTTTGATTTTTTTTTAACATGGCGGGTTAATCAAAAAATGGATGAGATAAATCGACGAAAAATTTCACTTCCAAGTTTCCTTTTTTTCAACCAGGTCTCAGCCAGTTTCATCCAAATTTTCAACCATTTCGCAAACAAATTTCCGGCGTGGCTTGAAGCCTCCCCGAATTAGATTTGATTTTCGCTGGTCCAGCGCCTCCCGCTTTCCCTCCCCGGCATGATTTTGTACATGCCACTCATGAATCTATGATGCGTAAAAGAGTCAGCCCGAAGAGGAGGAAGGTTTGCGTTTTGAAGCAGATGTGTGCCTTAGATAGAGACTGTTTAAATATTCATTTGAGGTATTTTTGTTTTGTCACACTCTCGGTGTACATTTGAGCTACTGAACGGCAGCACGAACGTACCTACCTACATGTTAAGAAGCACTCTGCTTCGGCCGACCATATGCCTTCCAGTAGATTCTCCCTGCTAAGCTCAAAATTTGTCACCACGAGAGGATTTTCTTTCCTATCCCCCAAACTACTCATAATTTTGTTTTTACGATAGACATCTTCACTCGTTTGTATACAAAAGAAATCTACATATTCAAACTTCTCCAACCCCCCGCCACCGCCACCACCGCTTTCGCATCGAATACCTACCGTGTGGTACGCTTTCGGAATCGACCTCCTCCCACTCACCCAGCAGAGGCTCATCGCCCATCCGTTTCCCACCGCATGGCTCGGCCCCAAAAATATGTTTGACAATGCCGGGTTTCCTTCAACTTCGAAGGTTTCTTCACCCTTAACGTGTCCTTTCCCGTGTTTCTCGAACTGCCTGCCGCTATCTCTCGCCTTCTCTTAAAAGCTGAGTGTGTGTTTTTTCTCGTGTAAATTTTATTTTATAACCTTTATTTGTGTACCTAACGTGAAACTATAACGCAGAGGCAGAGGAAATAGCTGCGAGATCCCGGCTCGCCTGCCGTAGGATGAACGAAGAAAAGACGCATCAACATTTTGGGACGCACATTTTCCCGAAGGCGTTTTTCATTTCATTCCTGCCGCTCGTTGCCACGCTCGTCCTGCAGCTCGGGAGGAGCGCGCTGAGAGGGACACATTGCGCAGCGAGGAAATCTACTGCCTGTGAAATTTAAATTTTCTTTTTACATAATGATGATACCGTTCGAGCATGGGAAACACGAGGATACACTTATGGTACTGTGCTGGGCCTCGACGCCGCCTCACAATCAGCTATCGTGTGATACATTTTTGAGATGAAGTTTTCATGTTTTGACAGCATGTGTAGCACGAGAGAGGTGGGGCGGGGCCTCTACTTTGTTTATTTTTTTTCCAAATTCATTATTGATGAGTTCGGTTCTGTTTAATTTTTCTGTTGGAGTTATTTCAATTCCAAGTAACATGCGTGAGAATTAATTTTTCAATATAAAGGGTGTGTCACATCAAATTGCATCACGGAAAAATCGCTGAAGAAATTTAATTTTTAGGAATTATATCTTCAGCTTTCGCTTATAATCAGATAAGAGTGTATAGATCACGTTGGCCATGCTTCACTGTCAATTTTTCGTAAATTTGGAAAAATGTCGTCGAACGAAAAAGAGCGTCGTGAATTAATCCTGTGCACTCATTTCGAGAATCCGGAGTTGTCACATCGGGACATCGGTAAGATGCTGGGAATCGTCCAATCCACGGTCAGCAGAGTACTAAAACGATACTTCGAGAACCTAACCATCGACCGGAAGGTGAAGAACGGCAAAAATGGATGCTCCGTCAGTGAAAAAGATCACAAGCGCGTAGTTAAGCAGTTTAGACGTGATCCGAGAAGTTCGGTCCGGGATGTCGCCAATAAGCTGAATTTGTCAAGTTCATTCGTCCAGCGGACCAAGCAGCGGGAGGGCCTGCGTACATACAAGGTTCAGAAGGCTCCTAACCGCGACGAAAGGCAAAACATGGTGGGGAAGACGCGAGCCCGGAAGCTGTACACCGAAATGCTGACGAAGCCGCATTGCCTGGTAATGGACGACGAAACCTACGTCAAAGCGGACTTTCGTCAGCTGCCGGGCCTGTTGTTCTTCTCCGCAGAGGACAAATTCAGCGTTCCGGAGGAGATTCGCAAGCAGAAACTATCCAAGTTTGCCAAAAAGTACATGGTGTGGCAAGCGATCTGCTCTTGCGGAAAGCGGAGCGCCCCCTTCGTGATGACCGGCACGGTAAACAGGCAGGTTTACCTTAAGGAGTGCCCACAGAAGCGCTTACTACCACTATTGAAGCAGCACGAGGGCCCGACCATCTTCTGGCCGGATCTCGCTTCGTGCCACTATTCAAAGGACGTGTTGGAGTGGTACGAAGCTAACGGGGTCACCTTCGTGCCAAAGGAAATGAACCGGCCCAACGCGCCGGAGCTTCGCCCAATAGAGAAATAGGCCCTCCGGAAGAACCCAAAAGTTGTCAAATCGAAGGCGGACTTCAAGGAAAAATGGATTTCTGTTCAAAAAAAAAAAAAAAACTACAACCTGACGTTGTACAGAACCTTATGGACGGGGTAAAAAGGAAGGTGCGAGCATACGGGCTTGGGCTCGAAGTATGAATAAAAAGAAAATGCCAAAAGTTGTTTAATAGTTTTTATTTTACTGTCTAAAATTTTCAAAAGGAGACCGATCCTTTTGAAAATTTTAGACAGTAAAATAAAAACTATTAAACAACTTTTGGCATTTTCTTTTTATTCATACTTCGTACTGGGCGAATTTCTACAGCGTTTTTTCCGTGATGCAATTTGATGTGACACACCCTTTAAGTATATTTTGTTCGTATACGTCGTAAAACAACAAACTCGTAAAATTTTCAAATTTAGTCTAAAAAACAAAAAGAAAAATTAAAAAAAAGCTTATTTTAGTAATTTTTGGACTGTATTTCTGAGTTCCAATTTGAAATATATGTGTTGAAGTATAAACTGAGGTAAAAACACTTTAATTTGCAGACGTTGATTTAAGTTCAGTTTTTATACAGGCTAGACTGGATTATATACATGCTCGATTAAATATGATTCAATAATATACAATTTTATACTCGATTATATAAAGTTTGATAATATTTTTTTTGTTTCAGTGAAGCTTATTTAAAAAAAAAGTAACATTTTAAAGTTAAACTTTTTATACAGACTTCTTTTACAATCACACCAAACACAGACTATAACATTCTTCGGGTTGAGATCGACTTTGGAGTTAGCTAAAGGTTGTTTATGCCACTTCAAACTATTGTAAATGATCCATTTTCATCATCTGTCACGATTTGCTTCAAAACGGCATTTTCGTTGCGTGCATGAAGCAAGTCACAGATTGAAATACAATTAATCATCATTAGTGGCGACACGAGCTTTCCGAACAATTTAATATGTTTTCTTGAATAAATAAAACAATTTTGAATGAGAAAAACATTTTATTTAAAAAAATGCTTACATTTTCTTACTTATCTTATTTCTTATGCATTTATTTGTTGTATTTATTTGAAAGTTATTTGCTACGAATATATTTTTTTATGATATTTTTGGTTATGAGTAATAAAGTTGAGTAAAAATTGTTATTTTTGAAAATTTTTATTGAAGGATCGCCGGGAATTGTTGAAAATGGTATAGTAGCGAAATAAAGAAAGATAGAAGTAGGGTTTCAAAGAACTAATAGCTTCAATTTTGATGGATAGAAACAATCATGCTTATTATTCATTTTCGGGGTAAAATCAGCAATACACTCGAAAACCCATTAATTATCATGTTTTTCACTTCCAAAATGTTATTTAAATCAACTAATTTAGATGTTTCACAACTGTATCCCGTACTCATTTTTCCATCTATAAAATGGGAGCAACTAAATCCTCCTACAACAAACAGAGCCCCGAACAAAAAAAAGTTCATAACTCTGTAATTGTTGAAATTCGAACATATGCGTAGAAGGATTTTTTTCATTAAATATAATCCTCTATCATCTCCTCAAAGAATTCGGATTTTTTTTTATGTGAGAGAGGAAAGTGCACCCTTGGCCGAGTGGTTAGCGTCTCACATTATCATGCCGGGTGTTCGGGTTCGATCCCCGTTCTGGCGGGGGGATTTTTCGTCAGAGAAAATTCCTTCGACTTGCACTGTGGTCACGCGTGTTCTAGAGCTTGCCCCTCGGAATAAGTTCAAGGTGTGTTATTTGATTTAAGAAATTTCAACTAAGTATTTTTAAATGACGCTAGTTAATGCATACGTTGAGACGGCAAAAGTTCCACAGGGAACGTTAACGCCATTCATTGGTCCAAACGCAGAACTTTTTTTTCGATTGATCTTCTAATTGACCCTTTACAATTTCCTTTCACTATAAATTTCCTATAAATTTTCTACCAAAACTCGTCATTGTAATATAAAATTATTTGCAGACACAATTCTCGTTCAAGATTTTTCAATCACTTGCAAATAATATGTTTCTCCCTTACATGGAATACATATTTGATACAGAAAATATACTAAAATTATGAAATCTCAAATATGACGATTGCTTCTTCGAGTTTTGTGTTTACCCCTTTGCTTGATTAGTTCTCGGGATATGCAAAAATTTGGTTTTATTTGTATGACAGTCTCCCATTAAAGAAAGGAAAGGAGTGTTGCACCACAATGAAAACATTTCTTGCCCCTTAAAACCTTCATATGCCAAATTTGGCTCTGTTTGCTTGCTCACTTCTCAAGCTATGTGAATTCCCCCTCTTGGAGAAGGGGGAGAAGCGTCGAAACACCATAGAAACATTTCTTACCCCCTGAAACTTCCACATGGCAAATTTGGTTCCGTTTGCTTGCTTAGTTCCTTGAGTTATGCAGAAATGTGTGTTTCTTTTGTATGGAAGCTCCCTCTTAGAGAGGGGGAAGTAGTATCTAACCACCATAGAATCATTTATTGCACCCAAAAATCTCCACATGCCAAATTTGGTTTCATTTTCTTGATTAATTCTCGAGTAATGCAGAAATTTGTGTTTCGTTTGTAATGCAGCTCCCTCTTAGAGTGGAGTGTCAATCCGCCATAGATACATTTGTTGTACCCTAAAACCTCCATATGCCTAATTTGGATTTATTTGCTTGATTAATGTCCGAGTAATGCAGAAATTTGTGTTTCATTTGTATGGTAGCCTCCCCTTAGAGAGGGGGGAGTAGTAGCTAACCAACATAGAAACATTTATTACATCCTAAAACCTTCACATGACAAATTTTATTTCGTTTGCTTCATTAATTCTCGAGTAATGTAGAAATTCCTGTTTCATTTGTATTTGTTCTTTGACGCACAACTTCTATATTTCTTAATTTGGCTGCAATATCGATGTAAACAATTCCTGGTGAGAATTCAAGCAAAATCTTCAAAAATAATGATTTTTACCCTACTGTACATGTAAAAGTCATTTAAACTTCACCTTAACATTGAAAGGTTACATTTCTTCGTGAAATAAGCCATATTAGAAATATAAAAAAAAGTATTTTTTTCCAAACTGAATATAATTGAGTCAAAAATTGTAAATAATCGAATCACATATAATCGAGTCCGACCTGTAATGTATTCTATTAGTCAAATCATATCATTTGATTCCAATATTGAGGGGATTGCAATAAATACATAGTCGACCATTTTGTGGCGGCGACCTTTTCGAATTTATGTTGTTCATAGTGTAGTGTATTCTCCAAATCAAGCCATTCAGTCATTTTTTTGCGGCGGCCAAATTGAATTTTTCAAGATCATGGAATACGCAGTTTTATAATGACAGTAGAATTAAATGACATACATACAAATTTCAGATCAATCAATAGGAACGGGGTCAATTTTCTATTAATGTGGGATAACCCAACAAACATTCAAACATACATAGAAACAGGTCAAGCTGAATGAAACCATTCAATAAAGTAATTAGTTGTTTGGGGACTGTGGCCATCTTGAAGTTGGATTTTTCATTATCTGATATGTTCTACTAGTCGAGATATTGATGGGGTTCTGAGAAAATAGTTAATCCGCCATTCTGTAGTGGCCGCCATCTTAGATTTGCATTTTTCATAAATAACTGTATTCTACTAGTCAAGCCCTTTTAATTTGATACCCATTTTGATGGGGTTGTGAAAAAAATATATATGGCGCCATTTTGGATGTGCATTTTTCATAAATAACTGTGTTCTACTAGTCAAGCCCTTTCATTTGATACCCATATTAGCTGTTCAATATAGAATTATTATACAAATTATTCAAAATTTCCGAAAATTAAAAATAAAATACTCCGGATAATAGAGTCTAAAATTCCGGATAATCGAATCCCGGATAATCGAGTCAGACCTGTATTAGTGGTGGCCAAACTTTTGGGCACAACGGGCGACTAATTGTTGAAATGTTAGGCTGCGGTCTACCAACGTGGACTGTATCAAAAAGTCATTTGGAAATTAATTCAGTACTAGGCAATAAGACAAAGTTCGAACTAGGATTGTGAGATCTTGCATCGATATTCAGAAGATAGATCTTTTCCTCTCCGATTTTCGATTTTTTGAATCGATTCTTTGTACTCCAAAAAATCGCGAAAATTAATCTTTTCTTTTCGATTTTTTCGATATTTTTGATCTTAGAAATCGTTTTGTAAATTTGTTTCTCAGTGAACATTGTTTTTGACCGTTCGAGTGCGGAGAATAGCGCTCCTATAGGAATCACCTTTAGCAAACGATTTCGTTTTTCTGGAAAATATTGGGGATACAAAGTAAAAAAAAATCTAGATACTATCGCTGAATGCTCATTCATTTTTCGATGGATTTTGTTTCAAGCACCCCCTTTTAGCTAAAGCTTTTTTGAATATATTCAAACTCATCCATATTTTTATCTTATCTTATCAACAAACACAACCCAATATGAAAAATAAGTTAAAACAGGAAAATCTAACAAATAATCACTAGAAAAGTGTGCAAAATACATAATTTAGTTAAATGGTTTAAAACACTCCTAAAATTTCATCGTGTTGTTGAAACTTGCACAAAGGAGGTTTACAAAAACGTCCAATTAGAGAATCATATCATAATATCCAATTTTCGTGTCGCATTATAGGTATGTATAATTAGCTAGATGTCCAATTAAAGGCGAGTCACTTTTTCTAATGTAATGAAAATTAATGAATGAATGTAATGAAAATTATTCTCGGTCTGTGAGACCAATTAACCAATTAGCTAGCAGTATAAGAAAGTATAAGTATAAGAGTCTATCAGAAATATTGACCCCTATTATGTAAATTGGATCGAACGATCAATTCGATACTGTTTCTTAAAGCAAAGCAAATTATGCCAACAACTTCCACCTGGCTGTAGCTATAACAATAAAATAATGCTAACAAGTCAAACTCTGTTTAACTAGAATTACATAATAGGGCCCAATATTTAATTTTAGAAATATATAATTTCTCATTCATCACTGTTGTTCTATTCATGACTATGTTTCTTAAGTAAAATAATCTGCACAATTAATTCATATTACTTAAAATTTACTTTAAAAATTAAAATAACAACACTTCATTGAAACTCGCATACGCATACGCAATCTTTAAAAGCGAAGTTTTCTTCGAGAATTTAGTTTTTATTGATTTTCAAAACCTTATGCCGGATGTTTTCAACATTTTCAATTGGTCATTTAACAAATTATTGATGTTATTCCTTGTGACAATTCTTTACTTTATTACAAGTGGTCGAACAACTGGATGTGTTAATATTAAAGAACTAACATTCTGAAAGAAAATATAAAACCGAAACGTTAATGAAGAAATATCTATGTAATTTTTTCAGATGAATTTCCGACCACATTCGATCATTATACCATTGCACTCGGGATACCGGAAATGTACCAACGCCAAACTTCACAATCACAGCCAGCCACTCACAGTTGATTCATCCAGTTTCGTTCATTCTCTTATTCGTTCTGCTCTGCGTTCACGGAATGTGAGCAAAAGGGAATATTCCTAGTTTTCTCATTCATTGATATCAATATACCAGTTCATTCACTATCAGCATCGTTCTCGGACACTGACGAAACGAAGAAATTCATTGAGGAAGATAACGAAGTACAGAATGCTCATAATAGTGACATTGACTTAAATTGTGGAAGCATGCAAGGTCTTCGTCTCAGTTAAATTTTTTCCATTTTACATAGTGAATATGCAATTCCAATTCCACTTGTCAGAAACGCTTCAAAAGACTCCAATTTCGATGTTGAAAAAATGTTTTGCAAACGGATCAAACTGTGCTATAGAATTAGCGGATGAAATTGCCAACACTCAGCTTTGACTGACGAAGTTTGCATTCGCTACTCGGATCGATTCTGCAGAATGCCTCCTCGCCGTCCAAGCCTAAGCAATCCTTAGTTGTGTGTGTGCGTGCAGATCTTGCTCTTTTGTTGGCATTTCCGCTTGCGCCACCGATTTCCGTTGCGCTTTCGGAGTAACTGACTCAATGAGAAAATCACACTTATCGGGATATTGAAAATGAACAGTCACAACATTCCTGACAATTCAATGGCAATGAATAAATGTGAATGTATTCTGATGACTCGAACTTTAAAAAAAGCTCAGATAGCACAGAAAGAATATGAATGAACATAGTTGTAAATTTGTTTGACGTCGAATGAATGACAGCAGCATCGACAAGCAAAATAAACACGTTACATTGATTAAAATATATTTTCAGTATTACTTAACAAGCTCAATCTCTTTTTATTTTGCTTCAACCCTTTATAATTTTCCGTGACAACTATATTGCCACCCACGAAAAATAGTTTTTTCGATGCGTTTCGAATATTATTTGAATATTTTACCTAACCAAAAACTTCTAAAGGTATCTATCAATACTCCATTTTTTTGGGTACGATATTAATTTGGGAGTCATTTTTATGTAACAAAACCACGATTTTAGAGCGCCGGCCGAAAATTCTGTTTTAACTCGTTGAAAATGTAGCAAGTTGATAAGTTTTTCACTGTAAACATACTATTTAGGATCTACTGTGTAAGTACTGTAAAATATGTCGGATTTTCTCTTTATTTTGCTCCATATTTGCGACACTATAACTCACGAACGACTTAACCAAACAAAACACGGTCAAGTTCTATATTATACCTTTCCAACAAGCTATAGTATGACTCGATACAATGAATACAACTAGAACTACGCGCTTACAACGACACCTCGCGGAAATACCGCAGGACTTTTTTGACAGCCTAATACGTGTTATTCCTCATGTAAGGATCATGTTTTCTGAAGATGGAGTCGATTCGTTGCCTAGTTTCCACGGCCTTATAAAGGGTTAATGCGTATCAACTGCCGTGAACACTGTTGTTCAATTAAAGAACGACGAACATCAAATAAATAAAACGTAAAAATGTCGAGATGTCATCTGACAGTTTTAGTTCAGCCCTCGATTGAATGTTCATTTTACGATGTTCATGTTATGATGACACAGCACATACGTCTCCATAAATAGTCATGAGATGTTGACCACTAGCAAGACTGATCACGAGTACAATTCTCTACTTCAACATCCTTCGTTCAGAATGCAAGAAAATCCGGTCCGAGTGACGAATCAGTCAATGCGGTTGAAAATCACTATAACACAGAATGAAAAAAATCCTATCAAAAGTGGATCGGAAACCTCATTTCAAAAGTCGAACGCAATCGAACTTCCCGATTTTCTCCCATGTTGGGTGTGAACCACTGCATCCATTATCCGATAATGATGTTTATTTGTAAGTGAATTTATTAATTTCGATATCATCAAAAAATGTCACAAACTGCGTTGGACATCTGACACAAAGTGCTCTAAAATGTCTTCAAGGATAAAGTCATTCGAAGTTGCCGGAGATCAGATAGGCGGCAGTTTGCGGTTATATTCTCGATGTATTCTGAGATATAATAAACACTTTTTGTTTGCCAGTAAATGATTTTGAAATTGAAATCATTTTTCTTTTATAAGAGAGATTAAAAACGTTAATTGAAAGATGTATAAAGGAAACACTTCTGTCACGACGGGACCCCTCAACACAGTACCACTGTTGATATCGGTACCAGCGACAGCCCTATTTCGCTCATCCAAAGGGAACACGCTTGCCAGAAACCGCCTGCTAGAAACTGTACATAAATTCCTTTGTTAATCCCCATATTGGATCGAGCTCTCATCAAAAACAAGCCGTGTAGTGTAGTATCCATTTAAAAGGTTTTTTTTTAAAGCATTTAATTTAATTTCGATTCCGGAATATTTGGGCCAAATACCGCTTCTGCAACCATAGCCCACCAAATTTGTAAGCAATTGAATTCAATCAGAAGTAATATATTTAATAAAACATTATTTTAGCTTTAAGCGTACACAGAAAAACTTCGTGTTGCTAGAAAGAGTTGGACCAAATCCGAAACACAAGAATCTTAAAGAAATTTGCGGTATTAGAAGTATGGAAGACCTTAATTCTCCCCGGAACTGTCAGTCCTGTGCCCGGAAGGACTCTGCAGAGGCAGAAATGGTGCAATGTGATGCATGTAAGCTTTGGGAACACTTTAGTTGTGCCGGTGTCGATGATCATATCAAGCAGTCAAGTGCCTCTTACTTCTGCAAGGGATGCGATAAGCAAGGGACGTCCGGTGACGATCATCTTCAAGTTCCCGTTACCGACCATCATCCTGCCAAGGGATCTAAGACAGGTCCGAAAACTAGTTCGAGGAAGGGCTCAAAACACCGAGCGAAGTGCATCGATCCTACTGGAAGCGTATCATCGAGTGTTCGTATGACAGTGTTAACAGAACAGCTGAAGCTGAATGAAGAAGAACGGGTCATGAAGGAACAGGAGTTGAAGGAGCAAGAAGAGATGAATAAGCGAATGATGGAAGAAAAAGAGCGCCAGTTAGAAGAGAAGCGGAAGCTTGCAGAAGAGACTTAATTGCTTCGCGAACGCAAGTTGAAAGCTAGCTAGAGCTAAAACAGAAACAACAACGAGCGAGGAGAGAATCGTTTGAAAAGCGTCAGGAGATTATCCGAGAAATAGCAGAGGCAAGCAGCCGAGGTGGGTCTGTCGTCAATTCCGAACAAAAGGTGAAAAATTGGCTGGAAGGACAGGATACTGGAAGATCAGAGGGAAATTGAGATGGACGAATAAATGATCCCAACCTGAACAGGATTCCCGATGACCCAGCAGAGCTTGAACCCCTCTCGCAGCCGCCAGCGTTACAGATGTCTCCAGCTCCAGTGCTACTAAATTCTTCCGTTTCGGTTATACCACCTTCGACCCCCGCACATACATTTTCTACTCAAACACTGTCTTAAGCGCAAATAGCTGCGCGACAAGTCCTCGGAAAAGATTTACCAAATTTCAGTGGAAATCCAGAAGACTGGCCGGTCTTCATTAGTAACTACGAGCAGTCTACGGCCACTTGTGGTTACTCAGATGCAGAAAACTTGGTGCGACACTGCGTATTCTTTTTGGGAGACCAGATCTCATCATCAGGTCATTGATAAACAGGATCCATCAACTCCCACCTCCAAAATACGAACGTCTGGAAACCCTGATGCATTTCGGCCTCGCTGTACAAAATCTGGTGGGCCATCTCAAAGCAGCGGGTCAACACAATCATCTTTCGAACCCAGTTCTCCTACAGGAGCTTTATAAGAATCAACACCAACCAACAACGCTTGGCATTTTCGGCGATTTCATGTCGGGGCTAGTGACAGCTGCAAGTGAAGTCTCGTTCACCCATCCGGAACCTAGTACTCTCCAGAAATTTGCATTGCAGTCGGATATCCGAGCTAACCGACAGAAAAGTGGAAAAACTAGTATTTTGCAAGCACATTCCACTGCACAAGCTGAAGGTGCCGCGTCCAATAGCGCTTCAACCGAGCCTAAACCGTATAAGCAGTGTCTATCGTGTGGCCGAGCGGGCCATCGTGTAGCCGAATGTGAACAATTCAGCGACGCCAGCATCGACGAACGCTGGAAGCTGGTTCAGCAGAAGGGGCTTTGTCGAACATGCCTTAACAGTCACGGTAAATGGCCGTGTCGCTCATGGCATGGTTGTGGTATACCAGAATGTCGTCAGCGGCACCACACACTTCTTCATTCGTCCACTACTCATGAAAGAGTGAATATTTCGTCTAGCCATGTAACATCCGGAAACCTCCAATGGCCCCTTTTTCGCATCCTCCCAGTTACCCTCTACGGTCCCAATACTTCTCAAACTATCTACGCCTTTATTGACGAAGGCTCATCATATACACTCCTTGATGAATCGGTAGCAGACCGACTAAACGTCAGTGGCAAACTTGAGCCGCTTACCTTGAAGTGGACTGGGAACGTAACGAGGGTAGAGCCAAAATCGCGATGTGTGTGCCTCAGCATCTCGGGTAAAAACAACAAATCTCAGACTCGTACGGTGAGTCGACTTGTGCTACCTACTCAAAGTCTAAAATATGAAGACCTCGCAAATCGTTATCCTCATCTACGGGAGCATCCGATTGAAGCCTACGAACTAGTATGTCCTCAAATCCATTGGTCTGGACAATTTGCGCCTGTGCGTTCCACTAAAGCTGCGTGAAGGTGGATTAAGGGATCCAATCGGAGCGAAATGCAGACTGGGATGGGGCATTTACAGGTGCGTTCCTAACTCACCAAATCAATCAGCGATCCTCGGCCTTCATATTGGGGCAGTATCCGATTCGGATCGTGAACTGAACGAACAGCTTCGCGATTATTTTACTCTGGAAGACATCGGAGTAGTTGGGCTTCGTGAGCCGCTGGAGTCAACAGACAAAAAACGCGCAAGACAGTTTTTAGAGGAAACAACTCGACGTACACCATCCGGATTGTCATTTGAAACGGGGCTATTGTGGAAGACCGACAGCACGAGCTTTCCTGACAGCTATCCAATGGCCGTCCGACGACTGGAGTCCTTATAACGGCGGCTTCAGCGAGAACCGGAACTAAAAAATCGCGTACAGGAGATGATTACGGAATATGAGCGGAAGGGATATATACATAAGGCTAGCTTGACGGAGTTGACTTCGGTTGAACCAAATCGCGTCTGGTATCTTCCCCTGGGCGTAGTTATTAACCCTAAAAAGCCTGCGAAGATAAGATTGATCTGGGACGCTGCTGCAAAGGTGGGTGACGTATCGCTCAACTGTAAACTACTTAAGGGGCCAGATCTATTGATACCTCTCCCGAAAGTCTTGTCTCAATTCCGCCAATATCCGGTGGCTGTGTGTGGTGACTTGATGGAGATGTTTCACCAGTTTAAGATTCGACATCCAGACTGTCAGTCGCAACGTTTCCTGTCCCGGAAAAGGCCAACTGACCCCCCGCAAGTTTACGTCATGGATGTAGGCACCTTTGGATCAACCTGTTCGCCGGCCTCAGCTCAATACATCAAAAATCTTAACGCAAAAGAATCCGCCGAAGAATACCCGCGTGCCGCGGCAGCTATCATCGACAGACACTACGTCGACGACTACTTGGACAGCTTCGAGACCATTCAAGAGGCGATCGACGTAGTGAATGAGGTCAAATTGGTGCACTTTAAAGGAGGTTTCACTCTTCGTCGATTTTTATCAAATGAAATTAAGGTCCTGCAAGGAATCGGCGAGATTGCTGAAGAAGAATTCAAAAGTTTGGACCTGGAACGAGGTGAGAGAACTGAGTCGGTATTGGGCATGAAATGGATCCCGCGAGACGATCTATTTGTCTACACTTTCGGGGACAGGGAAGATCTGCAACAGATTCTACGCCAAGATCATGTTCCCTCGAAACGTGAGGTTGCCAGACTAGTCATGAGCCTGTTCGACCCACTTGGCTTCATTGCATTTTACCTCGTCATCGGTAAAATGCTCATTCAGGAGCTCTGGTCCAAAGGGACAGGATGGGACCAACGAATACCACAAGATATTAACGAACGCTGGCGACTGTGGGCAGATCAGCTTCATAATCTCGACTCGATACGTATACCACGCTGCTACTTCTCCTCGTCTCTTCAGAACGGCTTCGAACATCTACAAATCCATCTATTCGTCGACGCGAGCGAAACCGCTTATGCCTGCGTAGTATACTTCCGCTTGAAGACGGCAACCGGCGTGCAAATCGCACTAGCAGGAGCGAAAACCAAAGTAGCCCCCCTAAAAGCTCTGTCAATCCCTCGACTCGAGCTCAAGGCGGCCGTTTTAGGTGCTAGTCTAATGGAGACCATACAGGCATATCACACGTTCCCATTCGAACGCCGCTTCTGCTGGAGCGATGCAAACACTGTGCTCGCGTGGATCCACTCCACCGATCATCGTCGGTACCACAAGTTCGTGGCTATTCGGGTTGGCGAACTTCTAACAACCACACTGCAGTCAGAGTGGCGATGGGTACCATCAAAAATGAACACCGCGGACATAGCCACCAAGTGGCATCACGGCTCACAGTGATGGCCAATGCTTGGTTTCAAGGTCCGAGCTTTCTCTATGAGCCCGAAGAAAGGTGGCCAAATAAAAAAACGAACCCTTCGACTGAAGAAGAGCTGCGACACCCTCACAATCACCTTACTCATTTCATCACCAAAATCACGTTCGACAAATTCAATTTATGGACGAAACTGCAGCGTGTAACAGCGTACGTACTACGATATATCGACAATCTTCGTTAACGGAAAAACGGCGAGAACCTGGAACTCAGCAATCTTACCAGCGACGAGCTCCGGCGAGCCGAAGAAACACTCGTGAAGACTGCTCAAGGTGAATTCTATGCGGACGAAATCAACACTCTCTACAAAACTCGAGGCTCGCCCAATGAACGCCATCCCACCGTGAACAAATCCAGTACTATATACACTAGGAGCCCATTTATGGATGAGAAAGGGGTCATCCGGTGCCGCGGCCGTATCGGTGCTGCGCCATATGCACCGATGGAAGCTAAGTTCCCAATCATCCTTCCTAGACAACATAAAATAACCTTCCTCATTGTAGACTGGTACCACCGCCGCTTTCGCCACGCCAATCGAGAGCCCATTTTCAACGAGATTCGTCAACGTTTCGAGATAGCTGCTCTCAGACGTCTACTAGATAAAGTCCAACGTGCGTGTCTACACTGCCGCAAAGCGAAAGCAAATCCAAGTCCACCAGCAATGGCACCTCTTCCTGAGACCCGTTTGACTGCTTTCCTGCATCCGTTTACTTTCACCGGATTGGACTACTTTGGACCATTAATTGTAAGAGTAGGCAGAAGCAAGGTGAAACGATGGGTGGCTCTCTTTACGTGCCTCACCATCCGAGCAGTCCATATGGAGGTAATATACTCGTTAACTACCGAGTCATGTATCATGGCGGTACAACGCTTTGTGGCACGCAGAGGCAAGCCTAGGGAAATTTGGACCGACAACGCCACCTGCTTTCACGGTACACATAACGAGATGAAGGCGCATCAGAAAGCATTGAACATTGCATTGGCGGAAAAATTCACTACCGCTGAGACAACCTGGAAATTTATCCCGCCAGCGTCTCCACACATGGGCGGCGCGTGGGAAAGGCTCGTTCGCTCGGTGAAAGTCGCATTAGGAGCAATCTTGGAAAGCCCACGTAGGCCAGACGACGAGACATTGGAGACAATTCTGTTAGAAGCGGAGGGCATGATTAACGCCAGACCACTCACTTACGTTCCTCTGGAGTCAGCGGATCAGGAGGCTATAACGCCAAACCACTTTTTGTTGGGTAACTCATTAGGTACAAAATTTTTACCAACTGAACCGCTAGAGCTAGTAGCGCTCCGAAGCAGCTGGAAAATGGCTAGATGCATTGCCGATGATTTCTGGCGAAGATGGCTCAAAGAGTACCTTCCGACAATTACTAGAAGAGGCAAGTGGTTCGAAGATGTAAGGGACGTGAAGATTGGTGACCTGGTACTAGTAGTTGGCGGAACGGGGCGGAACCAGTGGATAAGAGGTCGGATCGAAGAAGTTTTTCCAGGGCGCGATGGCAGAGTACGACAGGCGTTGGTACGAAGGTCTTCGGGAATCTTGCGTAGGCCAGCTGTGAAGTTGGCTGTACTGGACGTCGAGGAACAGAGTAAACCCGGTTCCAGTGATCCAGAAATCTCTTACTCTCACCAAGGTTTACGGGTGGGGGTATGTCACGACGGGACCCCTCAACACAGTACCACTGTTGATATCGGTACCAGCGACAGCCCTATTTCGCTCATCCAAAGGGAACACGCTTGTCAGAAACCGCCTGCTAGAAACTGTACATAAATTCCTTTGTTAATCCCCATATTGGATCGAGCTCTCATCAAAAACAAGCCGTGTAGTGTAGTATCCATCTAAAAGGTTTTTTTTTTAAAGCATTTAATTTAATTTCGATTCCGGAATATTTGGGCCAAATACCGCTTCTGCAACCATAGCCCACCAAATTTGTAAGCAATTGAATTCAATCAGAAGTAATATATTTAATAAAACATTATTTTAGCTTTAAGCGTACACAGAAAAACTTCGTGTTGCTAAAAAGAGTTGGTGACCAAATCCGAAACACAAGAACTTCAATTTGTCATTTTGTTGAATGAGACAGCGTTTGAAGTTCCTACTTGCAAAGGGAAATCTTAGCTCATAAACAAATCGAATCACGTGATAAATAATCCAAGTATTCAATAACCCAAGAAAGAAATAATCACCAGTAAAACAGCATTTTCGGGCATGGATTTGATCCCGGACAGTTCCAGAATGCAAATCTTTCTCACATCCATGAATAAAACAGCACTGAATCAACTCTTGCTGATGGTTTTTGATGACCACCGAGACTGGCGACTTCAACGAACGAGAAAAAAAGGTCAACCGCAGTCTTTTTATGTGGTTAGCCCTGGATGCTTTTATTACCAGATGAAAATGACATTTGCGCGCGGGAAACATGTGATGTTTTACTAATGTACTCTTTGCAACATCACACTTCACACATCAAGTCAATTCCGATTCGTCCGACGGTAGGAATAGTCATAAAAATACATGACTGGAATCATGGATATGTATAATGTGCGCTCCTCAACGGATCCCTCTCCAGCGTTCTCGGTCTCGTTGTCCCTCCAAAGTGTATGCATGAGCCCAGGTTTGTACACCTCAATAAGTAAAACGATACAGAGTACTATTTTCTTCGTTAGGGGGACGGAGAAAAACATCCCCAGATAGAGGCCGCGGAAAAGAAATCCGCCGAAGAACCATCACACACGATGCCGGAGCTGAATGTGAAAAGTTTACAATTTTCTTTCAGCTGGCATGTATAATAAACGAGAACAAGAAGAAGAACCTCCGTGAACAACACCATCAAGTCACTCAAGCACCGCGTGTGGAAAGCGTGGTGGAGTGGGTTGGGGGAGAAAACACAAACACACCCACTCGGGTTTACTTTGTATGGAAATTGGACAGAAGGCATGCTCCGGTTGGTTTTCTTAGTGAATATGTTAATTTTTGCCACCCTCTGTCATCCCAAACCCGGCAAGCTTTCTCGTCACTTTGGATAACCTTGTCGCTCCGTCTCCACCGCATTGCAAAGGTATTTTGGGTAGGCTTTTTTTTTTTTTTTTTATCTTCGCTTATTTTTCGTCGGCCTATTTCCGCCACTTTAGTGCCAATCACCGACATCAGGGAGGCGACTCCACCTGTTCCTACCTATCAGACTCAACAACTCATGAGCCGGGCCAACTTCTTTTACTTCCGCTCCGAAGGAAGACGTAACCAGAGATTTTTCGCCTCAGAAAATCCCAACGACGCCAGCTGGGATTGAACCCAGGCCGATCGGATTGTGAGGCTGTTACGCTAACCATACAACCACTGGCGCCGTCATTTTGGGTAGGCTGTAGCGTGTGGAAAATTTTTGATATGAGCGACATAATCGATGTTTAGCGCGGTGGTGTTTTGCTGTCGTATTTTTCCGTTATCCATTTTTAATTAGGACACATGTTGCCAATTTATTATTTATATCGAAACGGGTTTTTAAAAACGAACAATAACATATTTGAGAATTTTCATGTATGAACTACTCGAATATCATTGTGAAATTCCTGCATAAATTGTCATGGAGGAAAATGTTAATGCTTCATTCTTTTGTAGCCAGAGGTGTCACGAGTTTTGATTATTTGCGATGTTCTTTAGTTGAAGATTATTTTCTTTAGATCCGTTTCGAAGTATATACTAAACTTTGTTTAATGATTTCCTAACAATATATGGATATAAATTCGTTTGTATTTAATATTTCAGAAAGCTGCTTCAATTTATTTATCAAAAGAAACATTCGGCGAACGTCTAAAATCATGCGATTGAATCCATATATTTTTACGAAAGCCATTAATGTAATTTTGATTATAGGCACTAAAGAAACCCCTATTTTTTCTAGAATTATTATTTCATACTTCCATTTTCCGGGAATGATGCTCACAAAATCGAGCATTGATCTCTTTTTTAAAGTACAGACATACTGCGAACAAAAAATTACTTTAATTAGCAAATATACCGCATTTATAAATGTATTTATTTTACATCCCGAGAAAAACTAGCACTAGAAGATGAAAGTATCTGAGGAAAAATCTGAATTTGGTAGTAGTTTTTGCCTTACAGTCAATTTAGCTTAGAAAGCTTCAAAAGAGGGGCCTGCTTTGATAAGTTGACTAATTGTTAGTTTCGCTTCAATTGATCCCTAATACAATTGTGAATATGCTCATGAAATTACAGAGTCTCTCGAAGATCTTCTAGATACAAACCCAAAATCAGACAAATATTAGATAGTTATAGCGCGTGTACGTCTTTGAAGCTCGTTGACTTTTCGAACGAAGCATTTTTTTGTTGCTTTCTGAACTAAATTCTCTTCCATTTGAAATTAAAAAAACGATTTTGATACTAAGTTGAGGTACACATATTTTTCTAAGAAAAGAACAAAAAAATACATCTTAAAAGTTCCATATTTTGGGTGTCTTCCATTCATGGCTTATGGTTCACCCAGTAGACATCATATAAATCAGTGAAGCCAAAATATTTTTTTTGTTCCAGACAAGTATTGCAGGCTGTATCTTTTACGCCAGTGTGAGACTCGACCCCAATGTTACGAGTTATTTCAATAGATCTTTCGTAACATCAATTTAAAATATACTCGAGCGAAAGCTGAGCAATGAAGTGCGACACCGACTGAACGCTTAACCGCTGTAACCGTAACTGTTCGTCGATGAAAAAAATGAAAAACAAAGCATTGAGATCAAAATAAATACGTATCATGTAACTAAAAAATTAGGAATATCTCATCTTCATGCGTTCACGTATAACGAAGGGTCAACTTTTCAAAAATCTGCCATAAACTGAGGCTTTGAATCTCCTTTCCGAAACATTTTACGGGACATTTCGAGCATTTTTGAAGTGTATTTCTTCCAGATGTATTTAGTCCTGTATGAAAGCATTTTTCTTGAAAATACTTTGTAGATACCTTTAACGGCAAAACGGTGCACGCTTTTGCCTTACAAACACTTTTTAAACTAATCCAATTTCTACAAAAAACTTATGAAGTTTTCCACAAAAACGAATACGCATTATGAACTAATTCTTACCGTAAAATTTTCCGCAACTGTTTTGAAATGTATCTTGTTTATACATGCAGACTGCTGGTGCAATAATGTGTTGAACGAATACAGTAATGACAGATTTCATGCCAATTCGTCTTAGGAGTTGGCAGCACCATATCAGATAGCAGTGAAACAATGTGGATGTATTGGTCATTTAAGATACATTTTCAAAGAAAAATTACACTAATTTTTTTCTAAATATATATATATATATATATATATATATATATATATATATATATATATATATATATATATATATATATATATATATATATATATATCAATAGCCTTTACAATTTCAATCATGTCACCCACACATCGAAAGATGGGTAATTTTACAGGGAAAAAGTTTCTATAACAAAAATTCTTTCATGTTTCCTTTGAAAAAATTACAACTGATTTTTTTTTTTAAGTTAAGATAGCGATATAGCACATTCGACAAGGTTTTAGATTTCATTAAAAGATTTCATTAAAAGATTTCATTAAAAGAAGATGGACACTTTTCCAAGGAAAAGGTTTTTCTAATAATAACTTTCATGTTTTCTTTGAAAAAATTACAACTAATCCTAATTTTGTTCAAAGTCAAGATAGCAATAGAGCGTATTCAACAAAGTTTTAGATCTTATTAAAAAAATGAACTTTTGTCGAAGACATTAACTCCCTATCTTTTATAGTTTCTGGAATACATGGCATTTTTTTTATGGAGAGTCCTGAAAAAAATAATGTTTTACTCATAACATTTACATACATAAAAATGTTACGAGTTGAATATTAATAGTAATAGCATTTATAGTAGGTGCACCAGTGGCCGAGTGGTTAGCGTCTCACATTATCATGCCGGGTGTTCGGGTTCGATTCCCGTTCTGGCCGGGGGATTTTTCGTCAAAGAAATTTCCTTCGACTTGCACTGTGATCACGCGTATTCTAGAGATTGCCCCTCGGAATACATTCAAGGCGTGTTATTTGGCTTAAGAAATCTCAACTAAGTATTAATAAATGACGCTAGTTAATGCATACGTTGAGACGGCAAAAGTTCCACAGGGAACGTTAACGCCATTCAAGCATTAATAGTAAGAACATGAAAAAGTTGTTGGAAAAACTCTTTCCCTGTGAAAGTGCCCATCTTCCAATGTATGGGTGACTTGTTGAAAATTGTAAGGGCTGTTCAAATCTATTTTTTCAGAATTTAATATAAAACGTATTTTCGAAAAAAATGAATGTCGATATTCAAAATATGTTTTTTCAATGAAATTTTGCTTAAAAATTTATTTGATATTTTTCAATAAAAACATCAATAATTTCCTACATTTCATTATATAACTAACATTTCGAAGGTCTTATAGTTTATGAGTTAAGATTTTTCGAAAAAAAGTTTGAAAACTATAAGACCTATGAAATGTAAGAAATTATAAAGGTTTTCATTTTTTTTTTAAATCATGTGACTTGTTGCCGTTGTTGGTTTAACTCGTAACATTTTTATGTATAAATTGAGGCGGACTCGAGCGAAATATTATCCATCTTAATTTTCACCCACTGATCACAATAGGCGGAATTTGCTTATTCTATTTTGCTTATCCTACGTTCTATTTATCTCTCTACCGCTACCTATCTTATGATTTATGGAATTTTCCATTTGTATGGAAAATTATGACATTCTTATTTGGTAACTCTCCATTGGGTCTCTAGATTATGATTAGGAAAATGTGCTATTCAATTATTTATAGAGGAGTGCTGCACAATTATTGCGATTTACATGTTTCGCAAACTTTTTTTTTATTCTTCTATTCAGAAACATGTCAAACGCTAGAATTTACACACAAAAATGTTTCGAGCAGAACATATTTTTTTCAGAAGTCTCCGTACAAAAATGCCATGTATTCCAGAAACTATAAAAGACAGAAAGTTAATGTATTCGACAAAAAGTCATTTTTTTTAATTAGATCTAAAACTTTGTCGAATACGCTATATTGCTATCTTGACTTTGAACAAAATTAGGATTTGTTGTAATTTTTTCAAAGAAAACATGAAAGTTCTTATTAGAAAAACCTTTTCCTTGGAAAAGTGTCCATCTTCCGATGTATGGGCTCAAATGCATAGATCTTCGGGCTAGGTTGCATCGAAAACCTATAAATATTCTAAACGAAAATCAAAATGACAGATCCAGACAACCAGTTAATATGAACAAACGAACTTTTGTTCTTCAATATGTTTTGAAGTTCATTTTTTCACCCAGTGTCATTTTCATCTTAATTATTCAGATGCCAGAATTGAATTTCATTTTAGCCAAATGAATATCAGCTGTTGTTTACTTTTAACCTGAGGCAGCTGTGCGCAAAGCAGCAGCATTTATTGCAAAGTTTAAAAAAAATAAAAAAAAAAAAAGTTCGTTTTATCGAACTCTGGCGTTCTTGTTCTCTGAATGGTCCAGCCTGACTATTTTTTTTATTTTTTAATGTTGACTCAAAATCAATGCCAGAACGAATAGAACGAACGAATTCGAATGTGATGAATATCAATTTGTTGCTTTTGATATTCAAAGTATAAATAACAGCGAGGTTATGAACCCCACTTAATGCCGCATTCATTCATTATAGCAAATTTGTTCATGCATCAGCGATATGAACAAAATGAACTCGTTTGTTGTTGTCATCAATATAATGAGGACAGTGTGTTTCAAGCTGAAAAATGTCATTTACACTGAAATAAAATCATATTCGTTACTCGTGAATATTTGTTGATATTCTAAGGGTTGTGTCCCATTCACCCGAAACAAAAAAAAATCCGACAAAACAGTTTATAAGTTTTGTCGAATCTGCTGTTAGGAAGTTACGAAGTAAACTGAGAAATTGTAATGAGGAAATTCGAAAAAGATGTTGAAGACTTCGCTGTGTTATTTTTAGAAATTAGTGTAGGCACAATTGACATGCTGTCTTCTTTCCTTTCCGTATTGCTCTTTAAGACCAAGAGATCATTCAGAAATGAGCATGGGTTATGAAATATTCCGAAAATTAAACAGGTAACTTTAACATAATTTTTTTTAATGAAAATGTGAAAAGAATAGATAAGAAAAAATGGTACTTACGTATTTGCCGAAGCAGCGCAATTTTTATCATGAGTTTATTATTTCGTGATGAAATTTATTTTAAGATCAAGTTCCCATTTAACGAGGATGAGGAATCGAGACGGCACCAAGCCGCCGAGGTGACGCAATCCGAGTAGGCCGCCGACCCGCCGGAAGCGGTGGCCTCTCGCAAGCAAACCTGTGTTCCACCGATTGCCCGGATTGTTTGAAACATAGGAGACGATCCTTTAGTCAGCCCGTTTACGAGCGTCGGACTGCATACGTTTACCTGGTGCATTACGTTTGCCCGGTTAATTATGCATGTCATGCATTTTGATTGCCTGGTTGCAAACGTGACGTAAACGGGCTGCGTCATCCATAAGAATGGATGGACTTAATAATACGTAATAAAACTGCATTCTTTCACTTTTCGTTATTTTGAAAAGGATTTTATTCAATGGCAGTATTTCTAGAATTGTACTTCCCACGAAAAATACTTTTTGCATGGAAATGAAAGTATGGGACAAATATGATCTTTATATAACACTGATCAGAATTAAATTTACAAATACAAATACAAATATAGTAAAATTTGTGTATTATTTGAATATCCTTCTTTTGGGTAACTGTCATTTGGTTGAGTGTGTTTCGGGTAAATGTGACACAATCGTTATAAGTCAGAGGTAAGGGCTCTATACATTATTAATTTAAGAATTTTAAAAAAATACGTATTTGTCTCAAACAAATGAATTTCAATTCTTAAATTTTAATTGTTTTTGTATTTTTTTAAAATTCTATAATTTCCTACATTTTATCCTTTGACCAGATTTTTGTAGATATTGTGGTTTTTGAGTTATAATTTTTGTAGAAATTAAAGAAAAAAAAGGCCCTTTCCAAAAAGTAGTCTAATTCTTTTTCGACGATTTCAGGTATGCAAAGTTGCATAAATGACCTATTTCTTTACATCTATAACGTTTCACTGCAATCTGAGATGTTGCTGCCAATGGCCAGTCAAGTTGGCATGAAATTCGTCTATTGCAAGATTGTTATGCTTGTGTGTTTCAAACAGTCCAATGCGCTCTTTTGTCCCGTGCGCACCTTTGCCCCGTACTACTCTATGAGAGTTGAAAACAAACCAATGTTAGGCATGCAAAATTTAAAACTGTTTATTCTACACTAAGGAATGCCTCGCGTCTATAAGCGGGAATTGAATCGCCAAATGTGGACTGTCCAGCAACTAACTGCTGTCAGAATCGAAATGGTTGAGAATTTGTCAGTGTGCGAAGAAATTTCTCCAGACTTGCACTGGTACACGCGTACATTCTGTCAAATATATACCGGTAATTTGTGTTTTTAAAGAAAATGCTTCATTTATCATCTAAATTTCTATTATCGCCTTCAAAATGGGCCCCGATCTGAACAACATTTTACCCAATATAGAATTATCGATATCAAAAATCGCCGAGCAAAAAAAGTTAACTTGTTCTTAATGACTCTGTAACTAAACTAAATGACATGTCGTGCACAAAATTTACATTAGGACCACTGACAGTAGTACCAACTTAACAAAATTTGAGAAACTCAAAATTGTTCATTGGGAAGATTTAAAATTACAATTTCCGGGTCTATATATTGGATAGAATGTATACAATGTACAGGATCTTTCAGATTAAACGCTTACGCAAAAAATCGAACAGCTCCTTGTAGAATTTTTTTTTTCGCTCCGTCGATGGTAACACTGCAATTCCCACTTCGGGCCGATAATATTCGGCTACTTGTTCAGTCTGATCGGATGATTTTTAGTGTCCAGGTGTACAATCTACAAGAACGTGGTTTTTTAATGAAACCGTATTACTCGAGCAATCGAAGCATTAATGAAACTTTGTCTTCTTATGGTACGAATTTCAACATTTCTCGTCATCGATTACTTCCTCTGGGGGTACGTGAACTCGGCTTTTCAACAGCATCGAAGACGTAAGGTTAGAGTTGTGCATGAAGAATTTTGTTCATCGTTCAAAAGGTGTTATCGAAAAATGGGGTAGTCACATCGAAAATGTCATAAAACAAGCTTTTTTTTCGTTTTTCAAAAATAAAAATCGGTTTACTTTTGTAGAAGTTATTAAAATTTGTTGCGTGAGCGTTTAATCTGAAAGACCCTGTAAATAGTTATCCATTGGAAATACTCATACGTATACATTGTATACAATCAAAATTAGCTCAATGAAAGCGAGTTTTCCCATAGAATACCTAAAAGTGTGAGCATTTCCGATGGATAACTACATATAATGGATTTAAGTAATTGCCTCGGAAAACTTAATTAGCTGACTGTGTGCAAAGGAACAGACATGGGTGATAAATGATTTTGAGTTCGGTTTATTTTTACATAAAATTTACAGCAGAAAACACAGTACTCAACCGAAATGCAATTTCTCACCTCCGATTACGGATTCTCTGGGCAGCTCCGCTTGCAGCTTCTCTATGATTGACAAAAAAGCGTACAACACAAACTCAGTACTCGGTGCCCGGTATCGCTCGAAGCGCCATTAACGGTTTCAATTTGCAGATTAAAATATAACAAAATACATAAATTTCATCCCAACCACCCGGAGCATGGATGTTTTGCCAGACGTATTCGGTGATGTTGTGTTTCTTTGCCCGGAAGTGTTGTGAATCACTGCCGACTTCAGCTTGGCGATGCGCGCGGAGATGGCGCGTGTGTATGGGTGTGTGTGTTTCTGGTGGTTGCTCACCGACTCAGCGGAACCTCTTGCTTTTTGGATGGAGGATCATCCATTCCTCATCCACCATCCACCACACACATCCGGCGTCCTGGTGGCTCATCTGTTTTGAAGGCTGGCAACGGTTCGCCCGAAAAAGGGATGTGTCTACGTCAACGAACGGGAAATCAACGGAACGGTGGGCCACACCGGGTTACGTTAATGGAGAGGGGGAGAGGTGGGGATTTTCAGGAGGAGTTGAAATTATTTTATCCCAAGTTTCCTTCATTTACAGCAAAATTCAATTATTTCATGGTGAAAAGTAGTACTCTTTTTCGTTTCTACTCCGCAGCAGCCGTAGTTCGGGAACTCCGAGGAGAGCGGTCTGTTTTTTGTGCAAACGAAATGACTTTTATGAAATATGATGATGAGTTTGTATCGCATTTTGCTTTTCCATTTTGTTGGTGCCGAGTCCTAAAGTCTCGGAATATATTTTTTTGTCTTGTGCGCGCGTCCCTCTCCAAGACTACAGGAACGGCAATTTGCAGAGCACTGTGCAGCACCCAGTGTAAGTGTGATGCAGTTGGCAAAGAAATAGTGGTGAAATATTGCCACCATCGCTTGTCGACGCCACTGAGTGCTTCTGGGGCACTATTTGCTCACTTCTTGAAAGGGATTCGTCACGAGCGAAAGCGAGGGGATACGGCACGAGGTGACACTACGTTTGGTGGGTGCAATGGTAGGGGGGATATAAGTAGCAAAAACTAACGTTTTTCGCATGAACAAACTGAAATTTTAAACTAATTTGTTTGCTGTTTGTTACAACGGCGGTGATATATGGTGGTGTGAAGATAAATTACGGATGTCTCTGTTCCCGTTGTCAGCTAGGACAAACGGTAAATTTAGAGGAGCTCATCAGTGGATTAGTATAATAGGGATAAAAATACGATCATTATTCAATTTACTCACACCGTTGACAAACCAATCTGTTGGTACAATGTGACTATCTGCTGTAACTGCACACACATTTTAGATTTATCTTGTTCACTAGGTATAAAATTGTAGAAATTGGTTTTTGATTTTTGATTTTGATTTTGGTTTGCAGTTTCTACGTCCAACATAATGGTTGTATAAATATTTAGTACTACACGGTAGCGCAATTCTTGTTTTTAGATCCGACAGTTCTTCTAGCCATTCCCTGGCATTTTTTCGTGAGCTTTCGCGGCAGAGCGAAATTCAAAAAATACGATTCTTCTTGAATATTGCCATGATAATCAATATTACATAATATAATTTTAATAAATAAAGTTTTGATTTTTGACTCCGGGTCGACTAATTGTAGCCCACCTCTCAAGTAGTCCAAGTATAGCTGGTTCCTTTCTACTCTGAATATATATCCAGACCAAACAAATTTCCCGCAAGCTGATTTCAGCTGTGCTACATGTTGATTTAACGGAGGGAAAAAATTGAGCTATGTACCAAATTTTTGACAAAATGAAGGTATTAAGTATCCAACATCTCTCATACAAATTTAAGTTTCTGGCAGAATGCCTCTTTAGCGTTACTTTTATATTATTGATCAGTGTCATAGTTTTAACGACTGTTTTATTCCAGCTTTTTTGGAAGCTTACTCCCAGAATTTTCAGAGAATCAACCTCTTTTACCATTTGTGGTCTAAATCGAGCTTTATTGAATCTCATGAAAACTGATTTGGAAAAATTTATTTTGATTCTTGCATATTTCGAAAAAAATTCAAATATATTCAGAACTGAATCAAAGTCTTTATCATTTCTTAGAATAAGATTAAAATCATCAGCAAACACTAAAACTTTTATGATTTTATCGTAAATTATAAATCCTGTTAAATTCGCATAAAGTTGTCGAATTACTGGCTCCACGTACAGAACAAACAAAATCATGCTAAGTGGACATCCTTGGCGGACAGAAAAGTTTATCTTTATTTCATTAGTTAGAAATCCGTTTACCTGAACCTTAGCTGTTGCAACTTCATACAAATGTTTTATACATTTTATGAATTGTTGAGGAAATTCAAATCTTTCTAATACTTTCCATAGGTATTTGTGGTCTACTCGAACAAACGCTTTATCAAGATCGATGCTCAAAACACTTTCTTTAAACCTTTTAGTTTCGCAAGATCGTGTTAAAATTCTTCTGAGGTCTTTCAAGTTATTTATACAGGACGCGTTAGTTAAGCAAGCTGTTTGTCCTGGTCCTATCAGTTTGTTTATAGTTTATGATCATTTTATAATCACAATTAGGCAAAGAAATTGGCTGATAGTCCTCCAATGAATTCGAGCTAGTTCCTTCTTTTGGCAACAAAATTATAACACCATCTGAGAATCCTTTATGAGGTTTAAAGGAACCCGATAGGTACGAATTGAAAAGTCTTATCATGTCATCTTTCATATTATTCAAATTCTTCGAATAGAACTCAGATGAGAGACCATCCGGTCCGGGTGTCTTTTTCTTAGCACATTCTTCAAGAACCTTTCCTTTTTCAATTCTTCTTCTGAAATTTGTTCCAATAGGTGTTGTCCATCGTCAGGTGAGATTTTCCTGGTAATAAACTGTATTGGATCATTAGCCTCGTCGCCAGAAGTCCTTGAATCAGTATCATTAAACCGTTTGTTGTAATATTCATAAGCAATATTTTTAAGTGTTGTTGGATCAGTTGTCACATTATTGTTGAAATTCAATTTTAGAAATTTACTAGAGTCATTAAATTTCGTTTGCGCATCAATTTGAAAAACGTTTATCTTTTCCCCTTGTAAAAAGGAAGTTTCATTCATGTTGTTAGTCAAATGTTTCAGCCGATCATGTTCAATTTCAAATATTCTAGATTTGATTACCTTGATATCAAGCCATTTTTCTTCGCCCCTTTGTTTCTTTTGCATGTATTGAAATAATTTCGCACAAAAATAACTTTTTTCTTTTCGAATTCTGGAATTTAGTTACCAGCTTTTCCGTTTATAAAAGTTTCCCTTGAAAATTTCCTTCCACCATTGATTGAGATCATCGTCATGAAGACGTCTCAGTTTCCAATCCGCGAGAGCTATTGCATACTGTTCCGCTGTTTCCAACATTAACAAAAGCTCGATGTGATGGTACAAAGAAAAAGTTCGTGTAACGCACTTCTTGCAGAAACAAAATGTCAATATCATGAGCATTTATGAAGTCCGTAAGCAAAAACTTATTGACAGTTATCGTAGTGCTGTTCAAATTTATGCTACTTAGATTTGTTATATAATTCATAATTTCATTCAAACTCTATCTACACGCATTCTTCCATCCACACTCCCTTCCATATCATCCTCACACATACTTTCTGCCAATACGGGTTTCATTGTAATCACATCGTCAATTGCCGACGCCACACCTGACTCAGATAGTTTCATCTGCTTCGTTTTGCTTCGAGTCAAACGATCCAGTGAATCGCTGAGAACATTACCATTCTTAGTGTACGAATTCGTGTGTTGATTTGTGTCTGTATTTGAGTTAAGCCAGCGCTACACGATGCTACGAACACCCTCGAATGCTGGACGCTCGATGATTCGACGCATCGTGTAGTCGACTGACGAGCTACGAACCTCCAATGTCGAGTGTCGAATATTCGCGTTGGAAGGTAATCCGTTCGTTGTGGATTACCTTCCAACGCGAGTGGCACGAGTCAAAGGATTTTTGTCATTCGTTGATTCGACACTCGACGACATTCGATACACCGCTACACGATTCGTCCGAATATATCTTTGACAGATTGGTTTGTTTACAAGTTTTAGATGAGGGAACTATGAAATTAATTCATAAAATTCAAAATATTCGGCAAAATATTGCAGTTTAATAATGTTGATTTCAAGCATTTTTATTTTACAGCCCGATATCAGTACAATTGCTACGGCAGCAATTTCAATAGTCGAATCGTCATCAAGTTTCTTAACGTTTTTGATGGTAAATAAAAACAATAAACATTCGATCCAAATACTCGCCGATTGTTTGGACCGATTGCATTGAATCGAACATTCACTTCACCGTGTAGCAGCACATTCGTCACAACATTTGTCGATTCATCGAGTCAAATGCTTGAGTCCAACATTCGAGTAAAACGTTGGACGAATCGTGTAGCGCCCGCATTATCCGAATGCGAAAGCTCAATTGTATTCTGCTCTTTGTTCCTAGATTTATGGCCTCTTTATTTATTTATTTATTTATTTATGAAATCTTTCCATTGAAGTTCATTTGTTCTTTCACCGCCGACCCTGTACCTTCATCTCCATCGTCGTCAGTGATTTGTTCTTCGTTCGCATCTTGAATTGGAGACTTGCTTCTCCGCTCTCCAATAGCCCCCCTCATTACGTTTTGATCGTTCAGTTCGAGTGTACCAACACCATGTGATTGATCCTGTTGTTTCTCGACGTTATCAATACTGCTACTTGATGTTGCTGTGGGATTAGCGGGACTTGTGTGTGTCTTCTGCATCGCTGTGGGCTTAACCCAGCGATTGCCATTCGCTATGATACCACTGTATGATGGTTGGCCTGTATTTCCCAGTCGCTCATTGATAGATCGTTTTTGTGGACACTCAGCTTTCAAATAATCCGCACTACCACACAGATAGCACTTGTTTACCAGTTTCTCATAAAACACACGCTCTTTAATGTTCCGCACATTCATCAAGGATGAAACCTCAACCTTGTCCTTCAACTCCAGATAAGCTCCTCGTACCGATGTCCAGATTGAGAAACCTGTCTCCTCACCATACTTTTCGCGCACCATTCTAATCATTTTTCCATATTTGTCAAGCACGGACACAATTTCGCGGTCCTCAATTTCCGGAGGGAGATTGAATAATCTCACGTAACGAACAATGGCGTTTGCCGGAGAAAGTTTCACTGTGGCACTTTTATACTTGTTGTATGCGAATTCCATAGTATCCGGAAGATTGAACTTAATTATGACCGAGACATCGTTCTTGTCCTTGTACATAGACAAAAGTTTTTCACTTTTAAGCTCCATTCTAGTTTTCATGAATGCGAATATATCGATATCGGATGGCTCGGGACTGCCACGTTCGAAACGCAACCTTAAAGAGTTAGCTCTCAATTCAAGATCGGCCATTTTAATGGTTTCTTTTCAATTCACGTTATCTATCAAAGTACACAAGAAGAATGAATTTTGTTCAGCTAAGCTGAAGACGTGTTCGAGACAAGAAACTATAATGCGCTCTCTTTATTTGCGTCCGTTCTCTTCCGAGTCTGAACTGAAACTGACAAATGCAACAACAAGTATCTATAATTCAAACAAATTATTATATCACATTCGCATGAACTTCTTGCGATCAAGTCCTTGAACAGAAATTTGGATTCATTGATTTGAGTTTCCAATCCCCTCTCTGGTTTGAATTGCAAAATTCATTTGCCTCTTGCCTTGAAAAGGGCCAAATAGAAAAGCAATAAATGCAGGGTCCCGGGGTTGAACATATAACCATTCGCTTGATTAGCGGGTGCGTCATCTGGCTACGAAAGCCTCCTGAAGGAAGATTGGGCCTTTCGAAGCTAGTGAGATGGCAAACAATCGTGTAAAATGAAACAAATTAATTCGCGAGACACAAAAAGACAGGTCGACGGTGAGGACATAACCGGATAGACGTCGGACTACACCAAGGGTTGTCAAATTAAATAATTTATCGATTATCCAAGTAGTTTCCCTGTATCTCTTAGCAACATTACATCGCTCACAACACATCATTCCCAAACAAATAATCTACACACTATATCATGCAGCACCTTTCGCAAAACAAAAAGGCAACAGAAAATCCAGAATCGATTGTATTGGCGACAACTATAGCAATCGCAGTGGAACGAATTTTAACCTCCAGCTTTCAACCAACGCTGCTCTTAATACTGAAAATTTCAATCTTCCCATCCGGCATGGAACGTGTTGTACTTTTACGTTAATTCTAACCCGGAAACAATTCACGAATTCGCGAAGATTGAATGATAAATCGGAATTCCCAACTACCCAAAACACTCCTTAATTCGCACACCACTCCCTCGTCAAACAAATTATAAAAATCAATTTGCTTCCTATTATTTCAGATATCACCTTAGGACGCATCGAACTGTTGCATTGAATGGTATTGGAATAGCTCTTTAGTTCGGGGTCCCTGATAATAGACAATTTTTCCATGGAATGGATTAATTATTGTTCACGCGAGAGTATGCTGGCTGTATGTTGAAATTTTTGTCATTATTGCGATGACGAACGGAAACATTAGGATTTGGGTGATTTAGTTGAGGAATTTATTTTATGCGGTCCCTATCCACCACATGAAATTTTTTTTTTATTTCAAATTATGTAGCGAAAACTATTTTTGAAAGCTACTAGTGAAATTTAGTACGATTTTTTATGCGGTCCCTATTCCTCGCTCAAATACAGGCTTACTTGTATTGTGCACAGAATGTAGACTGAAGGAAAACACAACGCAAAAAAAATAACCGAATTCAGAATGTCAAAAAACTCATAAAATGTTGTTTCATTTCACTCACTCTTTCAACATTACATTGTCAATTGACTTAAGGGGGGACCCCTGTCTGGAAGGTCGAAAAATAATGATTTTTTTCGGTTGTTAGGAATAAAGTAAAGTATTCGGTTATTTTGGTTATTGTTTATGGTATATTTTTAATTTTTTGAGCGCACGAATAATGATTATTACGCTGTTGACAGCTGGATGCGTACATGCTGTGGTATCGGTTCTGACGCAACGAGATGTCGCAGAACGAATTCCAATGAATATTTTCAAACATTAGGACAATACCTAGAGCGTTACATAGGATCGCTGTTTAGAAGCTCGTAAAAAAATTTAAAAAATGAGATATAAAAAACGGCTATGTAACGGTTTAGATAATTCATTTTCACATGCTGAAAAAAAATACAGTAGATTCTGAGATCGGGTGAAAAAACATGGTTTCTAGAAAAACGCCTTTGAAAATTCGTATAGCAATAGTACATCCCTTGAGGTGATTTCATACTTTTAGCTGTAACTTTCCAATGGAATCAAATATCAAAAAATCCTTTTAGGACAACATTTCTAAGGGCATAAGCTTCTCAAAAATGCAAAAATAAAAAAAATCCATTTTTTCGATTTTCCACACCGGTGTCCCCCCTTAATAAGGTTCAGATTTGTACCGCGAAAACCACCGCATTTTCTAATTTGAAGTTTTAACTTCAATTTTCCAAACCAAATTCCTTTTTTTTTTTTCCTAGAATTCCAAAGATCTGTAAAAGTCAACTGCAATCATAAAAATAGGAAGTAGGTTATATCTGTGGTATAACCGCAAGGGTTACGTAGGACTATCGTTGATTTAGTGGTCATTTGTTTGAAGTTGCATCTGAATCAATTCTCAATGAATGGATGAATGAATAAATTGCAAGATTGGCGAAAGTTCTTCTTGTAAATCTGTGAACGGATGAGTATATGTATGAAATTATCATATACATTTAGAAAACTTCAATTGAACTCTTTCAAAGTTATGAAGTGGTCCTGAAAAGAACCGGTTTATTGTTATGTGGACCTGAAATGAGTGATTACCGGATGGTTTGATTGGTGAGCCCATGTGCGGACCTGAAAAGAAACAATTGGTATAAATAAAGTCATAACAAGATTTATGTAAAACTAGCTGATGAAAACTAGAAACTTCTTTCTAACTTTCTAATCTTTGACTTTCTAATTTTTTCAACTTTCCGAATGGTTTTCATAATTTTCTTAGCTTATAAACGAGACGCAGACTGAGACACTTCAATTCTGATACTGACTGTTCACATCCGTTGCTCCGTTCTTGAGTTAAATCGTGAGGAACTGACACCAAATCATTTTTATTTATATAGAAGATAAATGTGTGTGTGGCGGCTGCTCCGATGCATGAAACGGAACCAATTTTCGATACTGGCACTTTCTTGGTCGCCTTCTCTTCTCCTCCTGATGGATTGGCTCTTCTGAGCTTCCTCACAGTTCGAAACATACTGAACGCGTTTCAGGTCAGGTCAGGTAATGTATCACTCGATCCTTCGCCGTCCAGCTCGTCCAGCAACGATGTTGTCCAGTCGGTGTCTACACTATGAGTGATGAATGCGTTTCACCACCAGAATATCGTTTAAGTATGCTTTTTGTTCGTGATTGAATCGAGATATGGTGTGGTTTACGATGGTAATTTGGAAGTCAAACTAGAGGCGAATGAACTCTCTGAGTTTGAAACTTTCAGCGACTGAGCAATAATCGATTGAAAATTATATGATTTTCGCGATGCGAAACATTTTCCGTTGCGAGCGCATCCAATACTGGATACGAAAATATTCTAGTGATGGGGACAAATATTGCAATATTGCACTTGATTGAAAAATCACAAAACCAAATATATTTGGTCGCAGTATTATATGAATAGAAAACATTAAAATAAACTCTTTCGCTTGAATGTATTTTGCAGTTTCAAAGGGAACTGGCAGATTATTTTTCAGCAACGATGACATCTTTCTGGATTCTTCTCGCTGCTGGATAACAACCAAACGAAAAGGGTTGCGCGCGTGTATGTGTGTGGCGACTGCTCCGATGCCTCAAACGGAACCAATTTTCGATGCTGGTACTTTCTTGGTCACCTTTTCAGTGGTATCACTCTCCTCCTGATGGATTCCCTTCTGGCCTAAGGTGCACAAACAGGCTCTTAGTGACATCGTTCATCAGCGCTTTCATCATGAACGAAGTTAACTTCACCACAACAGCGACAACATGCTCCAATCGTTGATCAATTATAACTGAGTGGATTTCCGAGCGGCGCTCGCTTATAGACCAATTGGTGATTTCAATAGCCTGTTTGAAAGTAATTTTAAGGCTATTGAAACAAGTTTTTCGATCAAAAAGTGACAAGTATATAATGCGTAGACATTTTATCTTTCGAATGAAGTGTTTATCATACCATTTTGTTTAGTTGTTTAGGAGCTATTAACGCTCAAAAGCTCGGTCTCCGGCGTAACGCTTTCGTTTTCGAAATTTTGATTTCACACTCCGGTATAGAAATGAAAGACGTAGTCCTACGTCAAAAGACTAGTTAAAATTAAATGTTTGCAAATTACAGCCACGCTTGAAAATCTGGCAACTCAGTTTCGAGGTGCGTGAGGTAAAACATCATAACATGCAGTTGTATAAAATGTCGAGATATCGATAACGCTGTGCCAGCTGTCATTATGCTCTCAAATGTCATTTCATCCAGGTTTTTTTACGCGGTTTTTACGAGGTTTTTTACGAGGTTTTTTTATGCGGATTTTCCATTTTTTTTTTTAGAAATTTCACATCTCTGTCTCTCAGCTCACATTTCTTCGTCATGCTCCCTCAGAGCATATGACGGTAATCAGTGCTTGCGACGAAACTTAGCGCTTATGACGTTAATTAGTTCCGCACTCTATCACGATGCTTATGTAGATTTTAGGAGACCTGTTTTTTTACGCGGATTTTCCAATTAACGGTTTTTTACGAGTTTTTTTTAAAGCGCATTTACGTAGGTTTTAGGAGACCTGGTATTTTTAAGCGGATTTTCCAATTAACGCGATTTTTGAAGCGGATTTTCCAATAAACGCGGTTTTTTACGCGGATTTTCGAATTAACGCGGTTTTTTACGCGTTCGCGAAAGAAGAAGAAGAAGATGAAGAAGAAAAAGAAAAATAAGAAGAAAAAGAGAAAGAAGAAGAAGAAACAAATCTTTTTACATTAGTATACAGTGTACTGCACTGCCAAGATACTTAATTGTATCTTGGCAGTGCAGTAATTATTATGAAACGCTCTTAATTGTTATGAAACGCTCACGGCAAAAGCTAAACAACGGTCGAGTTGGTAGACAGAGCGGCATGTAATTGTTACCAAATCTGCAGATACTGCTGTGTAGTCATTATTTGTGACGAGAAAACTAGTATTTTTTTCGTTGTTAATCAGACCGTGACAGCGACGTTCTCATAAGGAAATATTTGGCATACACAATTTAGTAGTTATTCGTTTGTTGAAGGGTTATTGGCCAAGAAGATCAGTCGAAACCGGTAACCATCCAGGTCAAATAAGGGAAACTACGCCGAGAATGGACCGGTTAATCATACGTTGATTTCAAAGCGATTATTTTGCATCATGATTCGAAGTCGAAAAACGAGAATCGAAAATCAAAAATAATACTTGAATATAAGTTCCAGAACAATTCAATGACGTTTGCGAGAGGGTGCTTTATTTAGTAGCAGACCAACGAAGAAGCCATTTTTGATCAACAAATAGAGAAAGGCAAGACATTTTTTGCGGAAAACTATTTAAGCTGAAATGTTTCATAATGGAAAATGAAACTATTCAGCGAAGAATCTAAATTCAATCTGTTGGATATCAACGGCGTGAAACGGATTAGAGGATCACTTGGTACCAGACTTAATCTGTAAAAAAAGTGAAAAAAAGTGTAAAAAAAAGGTTCCATGGTCACAAAATTGAGGTGCTACTGTAGCTCTCTAGCTCCCCTAATTAAAATCCCATACGATGGTTTGAAAAAATAATTATTCCAAGAGTTCATGTATTGAACTCATACCACGACGATGCGCCGCTGTCGTTAAAAATGAAGGTTGTACGAAAAATATTTACATACTCATCATACATCAAATAACATTTTCCAGTTTCCTAGTTTTGTACACTTCGACAAAAAACAATCATTCTGGACAGACGTAAAATAATTAAGGTAGTCACTTATTTTAAGTGGCAGGAACAAGTCGGAAGAAGTTTTTTTTTACTATACAATTCTCTGGACAACATTGAAACCGAAGTTTAAACCCCGAGTTGACCACGGGAGTCACACAGTCAATTTCACATTGAAAAATTGGTTCAAGAATCGGCGAGACTGCGAATCTACAACATGTCTATGAATATTCTTCAGAGAAAAAAAAATCCGCCAATCAACCAGAAGACGTATTCTAACCTTTTCTCACGACAATAACTCACCCGTTCAAATTATGTTCGGTATTAATTAAACCAAAAAGCAACAAGACTTGGTAATCAAGGCTCTGATTAATGGTGTCAATGCTGTCTGTAAATCTTTCGTCCTCACTCTTGGTGATGCGAATCGAGCTCACGTGAGCTGTGCTGGCTTGTTTCCTATTTTCCGAAACATTTACATCTTTGCACAATTCTTCCGCCGAGCGATAGCTTCCGTGCGTCCGTCTGCTGGTCTGCTGCTATCCTTCGATCTGTGTCTCGCTTGTTCCTGGAAGTGCTTTTGGTTGAATGACTATATGTGGTTCGCTTACATCACTTACACACACACACACCCACCCTCCCAGGACACGGGAGACAATCGACAACAGGGAAGATTTATTGGGTTGTACTCCTGAGATGGGTTCCGTGTTCGCATTTTATATTTCGAGCGGCGAAGGTGGCTTCACACGGTTGACGTCGTCGTTTGCCACCGAGGAGAATAGTTTCCTCTGCGGAAATTTTGGGACTTAATTCAAGTTTGGGAAGTCGGAAAAATCCGAAGACGCAAACAACTTCGCAGGCGAACGGTCAAAAGTCAAATCAAGTGTAGTAAATTATTATTATCAAAGAATTATAACATTCTCTGCATGCTTGTACAATTTCCACCTCATACCAGTGCCGGGAACTACACGTGAGCTTATGCACATTCGAGACAATCCTTTTAGAGCCGGTTAGTCTTACTGTAAAGAGCGGATAAGGGGATGCATCCCCCCACACACACAAGCACTGCAAGAGTCAAGAAGGCGAACCGTTTAGAGATATATGGTGAGAGGCGCAGTCCCTCTGCATGTCCACTCCGATATCGGCGTGTGTGTAAGGATGCCATTGGCATTCCCTTCCATCGATGATATGCAGTGGTCGAAAGGGATCAACTAAAGATCCTGGCAAACATGCATATATCTCTGGCCCTGGTCCGGTGTACGGCCGTACGCCTCGGCTTCGTTGTTCATCGTCTGAAGAATGCGTCCAGAGGGCCGGCTAGTCGTCTGAAGATGAGGCTAATGTCCAATATTGTTTGGAACTTTGTTCCGGGAAGAAACTTCTTGCAAGAAGAGGCCTGTTCGCTCGCTCAAGACGCAACGCATGCACATGTATGTTCATATAGTACCGGTACCAGTCGACACCGAATATCGCCAGTATATTAAGTTTATAAATGAGCCATTCAAGTGAGAATACCTTGTGCAGAGGGATGCGGCGCGCGACAGGAAAATGTAGGGAACTTGTAGATTATAAATTACTGTATAAGTTTTGTTCGATATATTTTATCAAATTATGTATTTTTGACAGCGGCTCTTCCCTGTACACATGTGTCGGGCGGGCACAACTTTTGCAATTTATGAACGGAAGGGTCTCGCCGGAGACCTATCGAAACTTCACTGCAAGTGTCTTTGCGATATATAATTGGAGATACCGAAGGAAGTGAAGGGTTTAAGGAAGGATTGCCTTTTCTAATTATTCGGCATTAATTTCTCCCACGTCAAGATATTCTCAATTTGTGTTATTTTATTGGCAATTGATCAAATCGAATGGCTTCTTGAAACAATAGTCCTTTTTGATAATATTGCCTTTTAATGTTATTTTTCTTGACGCATGCTCGAATTATATTTTATGGACAAACAACATTTCATGTCAACTGTACCCATTTGTCCATTGTCGAAGCATGAATAAAAAGTGTTGTAAACGATTGGTTTTGGTTTTGATTTTGATAATAAAGACCTTACCGTCTGAAACTATTGTTGGTAAATGGTATCGACTCTGAGGGAAAAACGACCAAAATGGGAGAAAAAAACGCGACAAGATAATTTCATGATAACGCATGATATTACATGGCGACCGTGACGCCAGGAACCGCGGGTGGATAGTAAAAAGTGTGATGCTCGAGTGGTAAAGATTGTTCGAACGAATCGTTCAGATGGTGCTAGAAGTTTGTCTCTGCTTATAAAAACTGATTTGCAAATGCTATACAAATGTCTACAGAAAAGTGTGAAGCAAACAGTGAAAAATATGTTCCTAGAGTGGTAAAGATCGTTCGAACAAATCGACGAGACGAAGCTGAGAGTTTGTGTTTGCCAATAAAAATTGATTTGCGAACGCTATAGGTACAACATTTTACGGAGAAGTGTAAAACAAAGAGCGAAGCAAAATGTGTGATCAGCAGTGTTGTTAGTGCATAATCTGAAGTATACGAAAAAAGCGCAACATGAAGCGCAGAGCGATTTGATTGATCAGCTGTGTTGTTAGTGATGTTAGTGAATATTTTGAAGAAAAACAGAAAGTGGTGTTAGTAAATCGAAAGGTGATAAACTTGCGAAAAGTGATGGAATCGCATATGAGAATATATTAAAATGAAGCTGATAGCTTCAAGATGTGTTAGGAAAGGTGTTTTGAGTATGTGGTGAAGAAACAGTGTACCCCCAAAGCAGCAGAAGGACGCAAGGCCTCGGTATCCAGAGTCAGGAGGACCCAACTGAACCAGACAAGCACACCTGGCTGGAGCAAATCGCGACGGAGCGAAACAATGAAGCTTAACATGACAGTGTAATTGCAGATACTATCAATAGTAATGAAACGATAAAGCAAAAAAAGGCAATATATTCTATATTATGTTGGGGAGATAGAAATCCATTATTTTTGCGTGCAATTCAAATCATTATTTGAGATGCTTCGGATTGTCCGATTTGGGTCAAATATGCACCGTTTTGTTGTATAACTTGTTACCATTCTAAATGTAGCTTCATAATGCCTGTTTTATAGAAGTGTTATTCACGAAAAAAATCTTGTAATCCATTCCCACAGTCTTCTCTTGATCGCAATTTCCTATTTCATTTCATTACATTCAGGAAATTTTGCAATGCCAGAGAAAAGTAGTGATCGCTTAGTGCCAGGTCCGGGCGATATGGTGGATGCATTGAAACTTCCCAACAAAAATCCCGGAGTTTCTGTTGACTCACTACAGACGTGTGTGGCCTTGCCTTGTCCTGATGGATCACAACACCTCTTCTGTAGGCCAATTATGGCCGTTTCTGGTCAAACGCTAGCTTCAAACGGTCCAGAGACAGTTGTTGACAGTAGAGATCTGAATTTATTGTTTGGCCATACGGAAGCAACTCATAATGAATGATTCCTTTTAAGCCCTACCAAATACGCAGTAGGACCTTCCAGGCCGTTAGTCCTGGTTTAGAACTCGCTTGGGCTGCTTCTCCACGCTTTGACTACGATCGTTCTCGCAAAATATTATCGTATGTGCAAAAAAGGCGTAAATATTGATGGGTGATTTACAAACTAAGTATAACATATTTTTTTTTAATAAAACCTTGAAAACTCATTTTTGTGAGTTTGTTTTGCTTCTCAACAATATCACTACCAGCTTGAGAAGGAAAGATAAATTAAAGTTTTCTCCAATGAAGCGCATTTGAGAAATCGAGCTCCATTAAAATAAATAATATCAGAATTTAAACAAAAACAAATATAGACAGTGGACCTTACACAATAAAGAAATCAAAAGGCAACAAATACAGGAAAGCCTGAATGAATATAGAACGGTTTTGAAAACGTTCGAATATCGAATCAATGCATCTGCGTGGAACGAACAAGTTAAAACTTACGGAGCTTCGAAATGAATATATCAAATGTGTATAAAATTACTTGATGATCCCCAACTCATTCAAAGACAATTGTTGACAATTGACAATTTAGAACCAAACACTGAAGACTCATTGTTAAGAGTAAAAAGTGGAATAAATCTAGTTAAGAGGAAATTTAAGCTCAAAGTACTAGCAAACATTTAAATGTGATATCTAAAGGCATACTATAATAACAAAATGGCTTCGAGTATAAAACGACTGCTGAATTAGCAACCCTAATTCCCACTTATGATGGAAAAACAAGTGGTGTTATTATTGTATCAAATGAGAGTAAAAGTGCCGACAAATTTATTCCCCACAACTCCGACCGAATACGACGGAATCACAATAAAAATAAAATCGAATTGTGAAGAAAAAGGAAATGCCGGTCTAGCTAATTAGCTAATAAATTAATTAATAATTAATCCAATAGCAACATAATTAATCTGAAAAAAACTTGAAATTGAAATCTGTAAATTAAATCGAAAATTTCGCAAAACAACTCGATGCTTTAGCAGAAAAATTAAAAGAACCTAATATAAGAGACCATATTCCTGATACTGTAGCAAGGAAAGTGTCTCAGAAAGCAGCTATTCAGACCCATATTAATGAGACATCAAACATCAATTAGTTCCGCTTTCTAAAATGATGTTTAAATTTGGTAAATTCGATAATCTCCAAGAAGCCATCAATGTCATGGTAGAAAAAGAGAAAGCTGACGATAAGGTCACAAATGCAGTTGTGCTGTATCCCGTTAAAAATAACTGGCCACCAAATAATTACAATCAAATTGATAACAAATATGATAACAACAGAAACCAACTGGTGAGTGACAGAATCAATCAGAGGCTATTTCCCCAAAGAAAATATCAGCCAATATATTCGATGAATGTCAACAGAAATTTCAACCAAAACTTTAGTAGAAATACAAATGGAAATTACGATAGAAGTAACAATCCAGCAAGGATGTTCTGGCAAATCAAAAAGACATTCCTTGACTGTATCAACCAATAAATGCGCAAATTAAATCGATCCCTGGTAGCAGTTAATAACTATACGGCGAACCTTCCTAACAATCAACCAATACACACAGGAATCTATTTTTTTTAAAAACTCCGATTCCATGTACCTCATGTACCCATACTCCATTGGGAAATTTTCGAAGGTCAAAAAATCAATTTTGAGCGTTTTGAAGCACCCCTAAATTTTGTTCAATTGAGCTAAAATGCTGCACAAGTAATTTCTTTGGCCAATAAACAAAATGTACATGGTCGAATATCTAAATTCGGTGATAAATTTATTTCCATACATTCATTGCCACTCGGGCAAAGTCCCAGAAGGTCGATATTCGGCCAGAAGTCGTTTTGACGTAGGACTACGTCTTTGATTTCTATATAGAGGGGGTCACTCTAGGAAAAATGTAACGTTTATTAAGAGTTTTCAAATGCATATTACGCAGATTTATCCAGTATTTTTTTTCGCCTGAGACATAAACAGTGAAAATAATAAAACAAGTGAGTAATTTAACAAATAAAAGAGGTATGTATTGCGAGCGGATGCGAAGGTAACTTTCAACTTCGTTCCCATGAATGTTGTATGAAACACAAAATTGTGTGCAATAATTCGTTCTATCAAACAAATTCAGTAACCAGATGCAAGATTTCATGCATCAAAAAAATTTCATGCAAGATTTCATCATAGCAACGAGGAAAGTGTCACCCATACAGTGACCGTTCTTCAATTAGGCCGGGAAATCAATACAATTCTGGAATTTAACTCGCTAACTGGACTGCAAAACAGCAAAAGCAATACTTCAAATGGAAAATGACACCTATTATTGATAAAAAGCTGCTTTGCAACCCAGTTAACGTACGTTATATATAATTCCAGTTGAAGATAGTTTAGTTAGCGAATGACTTCTGTATATGACGAGGTGACGAACATCTTAAGCGAGTGTCTTCCGGGCTGCGGCAACATGGGCTATTGTACAGCGAAAAATGATATCAATACTAGGATGATGACAGTGATTACCATGCGAGGACTTATAGAGATCGACATTACATCGCATTACAAAAATGAAATATTAATTATCTTCATGAATAATATTCATAATTCTCAATGACTCAATTCCTTCTATGACAGATTGAGCAGTAGAACCAATACGACTTGATTGTTATAGTCTACAAACGAACAATATTTCACCGAGACAGCTACTGCTTCCGATGCCTTAGAATAAGACTAATAATAAGAATAAGACAATGGAAAGAAATCACAATACCATAGTTATCCATTAAAAAAAAGATAAATTCATAATTTCGTGTGTATTTTATCTCAAAATATCACGAAACCGTATGCATTTTCAACTTGCTTTTTGTTTCTTCACTATAAACTTTATATTCAATGTAATCAATGATAATATATTTTTTTACCGATCCACATATACTTCATCTACCATTTAACCCTGTTATGTGTCACACTGATATTCATTAATCGTTCTCAGTTAGACAGTAGAACTTCCTGTCAAAAGCTTATTTTCTTTCTTTGTTCGTTACAAACCGTTTGACGGTTATTAGTACATATAACATATAACATATAACGACCCTTTTCAGGGCTACTATTTGGAGTTTCAAAATCGTAAAACTAACAGATTTCTGAACAATGAAGAAAAAATCCATTAAAAACAGCTGTTCTGAACAATCGCAGTCCTACGTCAAACTTCCGTCCATGCCCCTAGGCTCAGACCCATCTACTTTTATGCATTTTGAGTCATTTAGCATCAATTTTCCTTATTTCATCTATCTATGCGAGGGAGTCCGTCTTCTCATTGCCAGGAATTGAACGATGAGAGGAGACCCATACAAAGGCTATCTTATACGATCATTCGATCTGTGCACTCATTTGTAGTCTCACATTTGTGAGGCACCAGTTTTCGTCGATCGAAAAGTCCCAATTGAACTGAGATTATCCGAGAAAATGAAATAATGGTCTGCAGGCTTGTCGGAAATCATCCCCAATGCGAAGTCGATTGCTGCCAGCTCAGCAAACGGAAAAACGTTCATGCAATTTACGAAAGGCGCAAGAATTTTCATTGAAGACACCGAAGCCAGTGGATTCCCCGTCAGTAAAGAATCTTTTGATGCAATTGGCTTGTATTTTTCAGTAAAAATATGAGGATTGACAATTCTTATAAATTGAGATTGTGTATTCAGTACAAGGAATTCTTCGAAAATTTCAACTACAAGAGTGTTTGTCACTCCGCATTTCATCAGTATTTAGAGAGAAAGTTCCAAGAATCGGTTCTAAAGAGGTATTATTCCTGTCAAAACCTATAGGCTCATATTATGTGTTGAATTTATTGAATATTGAATTCGTTCCAATTTTAGGAGGTGATTTTTAGCTGCTGAGAGAAAGCGGAAAGAGCCATACTCCAGAATAGGCAGAGTAGTTCTTTTGTAAAGCGTTATGAGATCTCCCGGATGAGCTCCCCACCTCTTGCTGCAAATCGAACGGAGAAAGTTGACCTTTTTTTGACATTTTTGCTTTAAATACGTGATATGGGTATTTCAAGTGCATTTGGAATCAAATCAGAGGCCAAGGTACTCGAAGGATATCAATTGAGTAATGTTTTTGCCCAAAAGATTGAGTTGCAACTGGGTTGGGAACCGCTTTCGCGTAAACAGTACCAGTTCAGTTTTGTGTGGTGAGAACTCGATGAATTCTGCAATGGTTTTCGCGAAGTGGACCTCTAACAGGAACCACGCCGTCATCTGCAAGTTGTCTTAGCGTTCAATGTTCTACAAAAACAATATCAAACAATAATGTTCTACCAAACAATATCAATGGTTTTTGTCTATGTTCTACCAAACGATGTCAATATATTTCACATAAAACAGAAAGAAGTCCACATCTGTGCAGATTGTCTGACAGAATTTCTATGGAAACCGAATCAAAAACCCAGGAATACTGAACGTGGTTGCCATAACTACAGAATAGTTTGTGTTTCTACAGATTTTTTAGACTTATTTAAACCATGAATATGTAGTAACAGATTTCAAATTTTATTTATTTTCATAAAAATTCTACAGATTTCATAAAATTACGTTTCAGTACAGAACCCAGAAATACTAGTTTTTATTCCGAGCTGCAGAATATCGATCCGCACAATTTATCTTATTTAGAATTGAGAAAAGAAACATTTTTCTCAGAACCTGTCCATAGAACCTGCGTTATTACCCCTACAAGAGGAGTAATAGACGGATAGATAGTATAGATAGTTTGTTGTCAATGAACGTTACCCTAGGACAACTGACAACTTCATGTACCTATTGAGTCTCCCTCAAGGTTCGTGGTTCAGCGCTAACAAAAGCGTTGTTATGAAGTTATGTACCTCCATGGGCAAAGTCACATAATTTCATAACAATTTTAATTCCCCTTTTTTGTATCAAAAATATATTGCAAAAAGAGTGTTCAAGTAGCGCAGCGCAAACAAGCTTACCCTGGTAACTGTGGAAGCCGGATCATTTTGCAAAAAACTATGCCCAAAAATTGATCTTGTAATTTGTATACAAATATCAATAAAGATTTTCTGGTTAAAAACTAAGATTTTTCCAGACCAAAAACACAGATTTTATTATGACAATCCTGATACTGAAACCAATTACTCCTCGTGCGTAAAGGCCAGTTGAATATCTGTGGAAAGTAATGGTAGAAAACCGCTTGTTCATTGTTCATTCTGAAGGATCATTTTCTCCAACAATTTCCCAATGCACCACAGCATTGCAATCGGACGGAATAAGTTATGGTCAGACGCTGGTTTGAGAGGCTTTTGACTGGCTATTACTATGACTTATCTCCATTCTGGCGGTACAACGTTGCTTTCTAGTAGGGAATTGAATAAGTCTAACAAGATATCAGGTTGATTTTTTAGAAGAACGAATTTGTTTATATCGCTCCCGGGTGAAGAATTATTCGAATATAGAAGAGCCATAGAAATTTCCAGCATTGTGAAAGGTCTACCCAGAGATCCACCGCTTGGGGACGTTTCTTGAATTCATCGTGCAAATCAAATGAAAAATCGAGATAACTTTTTTCATCGGCACCTCAACCCATACGATTTCTTTCGTATTCCGGAAAAAATCCGAAAAAAGTCCCAGAAAGTTGATGTTTCACTAAAACATTTTTTCGAGATGACAGTAGCAGTAGACATTTAATCCAAATTGAAGATATTTGACATAAAAAAATAATTTGAAAACGCCGATATCATGTAGGGGAGCTGCGAATAATATGGACAGGTGGTTGATTTATATAGTTACATTTTGAATTTCAGATTTCTGTTAATGAGAACACCTTCTACATGTTATTCTATAATATTTAAAACACCCTATGGCAATGAATACTGATCAAAAGTGGAGAAGAGAAACAAAAGCCGAAAACCATACATGATTCCTTTTTTTCATGTAATTTTAGCGGCTTCGATATTAAGTATTTGAGTGGTTTAATATCAACATTCAATGCGTTGATGGTTATATTACGGTTTGTGAGTTAACAGAGAAGCGATATTGGGTATGTTTGGAAAAGTAAATTCATTTGTGAGAGAAAAATTAAAATTATTGAAATAATTGTACCGATGGGGTGAAATGGACAGTTGCCGGTGAAAGTGAGATGGACTGTCAAAAGTCTGTTTAATCTATTCCTAAGCAATGGCCCTGCGTCTATAAACGGATATCAAATCGTCAAAGATGGCCTTATTTGAAGCTGACTGGAACCTACAGCAAAATAGTTGAAGGACTGTCCGTTTACACCGCTGAAAAGCACAATATCACTTCTAAATGAATTAATTAATTTTTTTCATCATCTAACGGGCATTCGTGATGAGTTCAGACCTTGGTCGAATAAGTTTAAAGTTTTGGGGCACATGAGTTTCGATAGATATAATTGAAGTTCTTTTTAACATGTCCGTCTTATCCCCATCTCCCCTACCACCCAGAAAGCTTTCAGAGCAGAGTTAAGTAGAGAGTAGACCGGCTATTCAATGATGATGAAGAGATTTGATCGAATAGAGTCAAAGACGTTGATCTTTACAGATCTAAGGTTTATTTGCAACTGACCTATTGAACATGCTTTACCCTATTTATACGGTATCTATGTCTATGGTTGTACTTTTTTGGATTGCGTCTAGAATATTCGTTATAACACAATTGTTCTTTGTATAGCGAATACGTTTTCCACATGTTCCTATCTTATGACAATTGTCTTGTAATTGTTCGTTTGTTGTAATTGTTGTTTTGTGTTGTGATTCTTGTTTTGTGCTCTGGTAAGTATTATGCATTGTACAATTGTATGTAATAATGAACGTTATTTTTGCAGATAGTTTCCAAGTGAGAAACCCAAGAGCTAAGTAACTACAGGTATTAATGTTTATACTATACTAAATGCTCTATTTCCAGGTGCTGCCTAATGCTCTGTCCTGTAGATTTAAGTGTGTTTATAGTGTTTCTTTTGTGTAATGTTGAGTTATAAATGAAGTGTTTTGTATAAATGAATTGTGTGTTTTTTTATGATCTTGTCCGGGCCGTGACACTCTTCTTGGGTCCTTTTTCGCTTTCCAAAAAATATAGCGGATAGAAAAATCGGAAAATTTTCGGAAAACTCTGAAGGAAGTTCGGGAAATTCGGTAAATTGAATACCCGTATGTTCGAAAATTACATCATGATGAGCGTTGTTAGTCCATTCGATGTTTGCGCTAGCGAAATTGATCTTCATTCGAAGGTGGAAATGGATTTTCAGGCGGAAAAGCGCATTCTTATCTAAATAAATAAAAAAGTAAGGCCAAATGTGTTCCTAATCACAAAATCCGAAAAAGGGAAGGTCCCTTTTGAGCCGCCTTCATTTTGTTGTATTTATTATATTCTGTCCATAGAACAGTGTTATGATGCAAAAAAGTTTAGAAATTTGTTCAAAAAAATTCATATCAAAACAATCATTTTGTTCGGGACGAAGTTCGCCGGGCTAGCTAGCGACTAGATAATTTTACAGCATGACAACGCCAGACTACATATTCAAGGATCTGTGAAGAATTATCTAGAAACAGTGAACAGGGAATTCCTACCTAACCTATCATCTTCCCCAGATTTTCCAGTCCGTGTTCCTGTTCATGGCGTCTGCCCATTCTACGGAACTGTTCCCATCTTAAGAAGAAAAATGAAAAATTGTGATCCGAATATAATCCTACATATAAACAATGGCATCCAATTCGCGCAATCTCCATGATTCCATCAGTCTTCTACTCTCTATCTGATAATTAGCAAATATTTTGTTTAAATTTGTACTGCGAACCTTTACCTTCCAGACGAACGATTAAAATTTTTATTGTCCTTCCCAAATTGGTCCCTTCTGGCGGATAGTTTCACGACCCTTCATCTTCTCTTTCCCACCCCTCTAGATATCGTTCGTAGACGTTCATTCGTTTCGCGTCGTCCGAGAGGAAGAAGCATTATTTATGCACGGGAGCTGATTTACGCTCAGAAGGTAATAAATATTAAATTTTTGTCTTGAGTTGGCATTCATTCAACAGAGCAATAATGCGCTGGGCCGAAAAAGCTGCGGTGAGGGATGGGCGCGCTCTCTCTCTCGCTCTCTGTCTCTCGGCTCGCAGGGGTTCTTTTTTACAGTCCGTCTTCAAACGTAGCACCCAGAATGCACCTCCCGTTCGCAGCAGTCATCGTCAACCCGGGAGGATCCGCTTCGGGGTGGATAATGGGCGGCAAATGGCGTACAAAATGGTCACACAATCAAACAGAATGATAGTTTCATCCGGCGAACCCATTGCCGCTGAGTGGTGTTGGTGGTAGCTAAGCGGAAGTAGCAGCAGCAGCAGCAGAGTGAAACTTATGATTAATGAAAATAAGTGATAATAAAATATGGTTTCCTCCAATCCGTGATTTATCGGGGCTGCAAACGGTAAAGGATCAGCGCCGTTACGGCCAATACTCGACGGGTAGTGCTAAAATTGCTGCTGCTTTTATTCTGGCGATGGTTCCGTTGATGTTAGGGCCATTATAGAAACTGCTATTGCTGCCACTGCTGCTGCTGCTGTTGTGTGAGATGATTTGTGCTGTTCCAGTTACCCCGATGTGCATACATCCACATCCAGCTCGCACTAGGCACCTCTGGTGGCCAACAATGGTGCGCCCTTGCGCCGAAGGAGCATAAATATTCGAAGGAAAATCTGCTTTCCGTTTAATTAAATTAGCGTGCCATTAAAAAATGAAAAAAAAAATCGAGAAGAGACTTTTTAACGATCAAATTATTCCACTGTATCAGAAACAGATTTGGGCGGGTTTTTGAAGGCATGACGTACACTGTCATAGTAGTTTGCGGCAGTGCTGGCAATTTTAGTGTAGAAATAATTTCATTAGAAGACCCATTCCAGCGTGACGTGACAACGTATTGACTCACTAAAAGCAGGGGTTTTTTCACACGATTTCCAAAAAGTAAACGAAGTCAAAGTAAAATTGAGAAAACTTACTACAAGAATCATCAGTTGGAGAATATTTTATAGTTGAATTCGCTTGTTGCCAGTCCAATGACGTGACAACATCTGACTTATTGCGGTTTCCGACTATTGAAACTTAATGCTGTATTATCAGTTCCGTTTCAAAACATACAAATGAACTGTGTTCTATGATTTCTCAACAAAAGGTGACCGTAGTTTCCTGTATATTCAGATATTTAAAAAACTCGCAAGAACCTTGCGAAAATCGGCATGAATTTTGTGACATGACAACCCGCTCTGCGCGAAAAAACAGTCTCCACAATGCGTTGTCACGTCACAATGAATAAAGTGTATTAAATGTGAATTTCTCCGAATTGTAGCAAGCTATAATCTAATTTCTATCTATTTTCTATCATGAAAAGTGAGTTCTTCTAGATTGCGAAACATTACAAAACGAGGCAATTTTAATTGCTTATGGTATATTCATCAAATTAAGCTATGTAAATTAAATCTTACTGTTACATACAGTACATGTCGTTATTTGGAAAAGGAACAACCCCAACTTGAACCGACTTCCAAAAGATGCTCTAAAAACGACCCCCAGTTTTAACATTGTGATTACTTAAGGGAGAATCCGATCTGGTAGGTTGAAAGCATCGATTTTTTTCGCAATTTTGGGAAGCTTATGCCCTCAGAAATGTTGTCCTAAAAGGATTTTTCGATATTTGATTTCGTTGGAAAGTTACAGCCAAAAGTATGAGGTCAGCTGAAGTGATATAGTATTGCTGCACGAATTTTTAAACGCCTTTTTCTCTACACCATGTTTTTTTTCAGCTGGTGGCATAGTTATCTCAGGATATATTCGACAGATTTGGCTGATTTTGTATCAGCATGTTAAAATGAATTATGTAAAGCATTACATAGCTGTTTTTTTTATATCTCATTTTTTCTATTTTTTATGAGCTTTTAAACAGCGATTTTGCATGAAAAATAACGCATTTTTAACAAAAAAGGCCGCCATTTTGGAATTTTCCGAATTTTCAAAAACCCCTATGTGTTTCAAGTATTGTTCTAAAGTTTCGAAATATTCGTTGGAATTTGTTCTACGACACCTCGTTGCTTCAGAACCGATGCCACCAGCATGGTACCGATTTTCAGAGAGCATCTACGAATCCAGCTGTCAACAGCGTAATAATCATTATTAATGCACTCAAAAAATGCAAAATACATCTTCAAATAAACCTTAAACAATAACCGAAATATCCGAACGCTTCATTTTATTCCTAACAACCAAAAAAAACACGTAAATTCTTTATTTTTCGACAGTGCACAATGGTCCAGGAGATGCATTTAAGTGGAAATTAGCATTTAGAGCTCGACAGTTATTCTCTAGACGAAAACTGTAGTCGACAAAGTTGTTATATATATGATAGAACGCTCATTTTCATGTTGCCAGAAATAGGGCGACCAACATTTTCGATGAAAACCAAAATATAACTTTCTTATCTCTATAGATAGAGGTAAACATAGTACGACAATGTTGTAGTCCCAGTTATTCGAGACATCTTTGTGGAACAAAGTTTTTTTCTATCTTTTGAAATAACTGATATAGCGATTTTTTTCTAAGTTGCGTTAGGGTCACCATTAAAAAAAACTGTTTTTTTTTCTAACTTTTATATTTCAAATTCTACATACAAACTGTCTTCGAAAGACTTTTAGAACATACTGATACAAACATTTTGCGATGCAGAAATTGTCAATATCTCATCTTCACTCAAAGTTATTGATATTTCTTCCCAAAAAATACGCTCTCTTCCATTGCTTGCCATTCTTTTTGGGGCAAACATAAAACATGTTTGTTGACGGAATTTGAAAAAACAAATTTCACTCTATATAATATGTGATTTTCAAAGATATGTTATTTTTGGTATTTGAGTAAATCAAAATTGAAATCATGAGTTTTTGGGTGAAACCCCATCAATAACTTTGAGCAGGATTAAGATATTGACAAATTCTGCATCGCAAAATGTTGGTATTGATAAGCTCTAAAAGTCGTACGAAGACTATGACTACTGTTTTTTCATGGTTACCCTAATGCAACATAGTTAAAAAACAGGAAGTGGGTTATATCTATGGTATAACCGCAAGGGTGACGTAGGACTATCGTTGATTTAGAGATCATTTGTTTGAAGTTGAATCTAAATCCATTCTGAATGAATGAATAAATGAATATTTGGGAGACTTCGAAAACGAGAGCGTTACGTTGGAGGAACAAGGTTTTATGCATCCAATATAGGATACGAAAAACCTTGTTCTGAAGAATAATCTTCAGAAGCTAACCTGCTAACTGTACTTGATTGACAAATCACAAACCCAAATGTATTATATGGATATTTTATGGATGGAAAACATTAAAATAAACTCTTTCGCTTGAATGTAATTTTCAATTCCAAGGGGAACTGGCAGATTATTTTCCAGCAACGATTAGATATTTCCACATTTTCCTCGATACTGGAAGCCCACCAGTGGTTAATACTAACTCGATAACCACCTGTTAATAGTACTTGATTGAAAAATATTTGGTCACAGTGTTACATGGATAGAAAACATTCAAATGAACTCTTTCACATGAATGTATTTTTAAATTCCCAGAGGAACTGGCAGATTATTTTCCTGCAATGATTAGATCTTTCCGGAACTTTCTCGATGCTGAATGGCATCCAAACGGAAAGAATTCTGCGCGTGTATGTGTCGATCCTTCGCCGTCCACCTCCTTCAGCACGTTAGGCAACGATGTTGTCTTGTCGATGTCCTCACGAAAAATGAATGTGTCTCACCACCAGAATATCGCTTAAGTATGCTTTTTGTGTGTGATTGAATCGAGAGAAGGTGTGGTTTACGATGGCAATTTGGAAGGCAAACTAGAGGGGAATGAACTCTCTGAGCTCGGAACTTTCGGCGACTGAGCAATAATCGATTGCGGGCGCATACAATATTGGATACGGAAATATCCTACTGATGGGGAAGAATAATCTTCAGAAGTGATCCTGTTAATTGCGATTGATTGAAAAACCACAAAACCAAATGTATTTGGTCACAGTGTTACATGGATAAAAAACATTCAAATAAACTCTTTCGCATGAATGTATTTTTAAATTCCCAGAGGAACTGGCAGATTATTTTCCAGAAATGATTAGATCTTTCCGGAACTTTCTCGATGCTGAATGGCATCCAAACGGAAAGAATTCCGCGCGTGTATGTGTGTGTAGCGATGTCTTCCCGGGGAACCGTTTGTGGCATCACTCTCCTCCTGATGGATTCCCTTCTGGCCTAAGGTGCACAAACAGGCTCTTGGTGACACCGTTCATCCGCGCTTTCATGATAAATGAAGAGCTTCACCACAACAGCGACAACATGCTCCAATCGCTGTTCAATTAGAACTGAGTGGATTTCCGAGCGGCGCTCGCTTATATACCAATTGGTGATTTCAATAGCCTGTTTTGAAAGCAATTTTAACACTATTGAAACAAGTTTTTGGATCAAAAAGTAACAAGTATAGAACGCGTAGACATTTTATCTTTCGAATGAAGTGTTTATCATACCATTTCGTTCAGTTGTTTAGGAGCTATTAACGCTCAAAATCTCGGTCTCCGGCGTAACGCTTTCGTTTTCGAAACTTTGATTTTACACCCCGGTATAGAAATGAAAGACGTAGTCCTACGTCAAAACAACTTTGTGGGAGATATTTATTCTTTAGACAAAAACTGTCTTCGACAAAGTTATTACATATGATAGAGCGCTTATTTTTATGTTATCAAAAATAGGGTGACCAAAATTGTCGATGAAATGAAAAATCTTACTTTCTTATCTTTATAGTCAGAGATAAACATAGTTCAACAATATTGTAGCTCCAATTATTTCAATCAACTTTGTAGAACAAAGCGTTTTTCTATTTTTTAATATAATCGATTTAGCGCTTTAGTTGCATTAGGGTGACCACGAAAAAGCGGTTTTTCGCTCTAACTTTTCTATTTCAATTTCTTCATCAAAATAGTTTTCGTACGATTTTTAGAGCTTATCAAGACCAACATTTTGCGGTGCAAAACTTGTCAATATCTTAATCCTACTCAAAGTTATTGTTGGTTTTTCACCCAAAAACTCATGATTTCAATTTTAATTTACTCAGACATGAAAAATAACATAGTTTTGAAAATCGTACATTATGTAGAGTGAACTCTATTCTTTAAAATGCCGCCAATAAACTTTGTTTATGTTTGCCCCAGAAAGAATGACAAACAATTGAAGAGGTGGTTTTTTCGTGAAGAAATATCTATAACTTTGAGTGAAGATGAGATATTGACAAGTTCCTCATCGCAAAATGTTTGTAGCAGTATGTTTTAAAAGTCTATTGAAGACAGTTTGTATGTAGAATTTGAAATATAAAAGTTAGAGCAAAAAAACAGTTTTTTGAATGGTGACCCTAACGCAACTTAGAACAAATTCGCTATATCAGTTATTTCAAAAGATAGAAAAAAACTTTGTTCCACAAAGATGTCTCAAATAACTGAGACTACAACATTGTCGAACTATGTTTACCTCTATCTATAGAAATAAGAAAGATAGTTTTTTATTTCATCGAAAATGTTGGTTACCCTATTTTTGGCAACATGAAAATGAGCGTTCTATCATATGTAATAACTTTGTCGAAGACAGTTTTCGTCTAAAGAATAACTGTCGAGCTCTAAATGCTAATTTCCACTTAATTGCATCTCCTGGACCATTGTGCAGTGGTCACCCCTTAAATGGAATTGAAGTTAAATTTATGCGCAGTTCAGTTATTTTCTAAATTATTCTAATGAAATAAGGAAAAATGTCCACGTGGACAACAGGGTATGAAAATGTCCACGCTTGTCCACGGGGGGAGGGGCGAATCTAAAATCGTGCTATTTCTGTCCACGTGGTATGTGGACAACCCCTAATTTATTCAATTGACTTATAATTACTGAACCAATTCTTCTATACCTGGTTTTGAGGTCTCAGATATTGATTTTTTGACGATTATGATTGGAATTATATACAGCTGAATGAACATTGAACCGGATTGAGTGTATTGAATATGAGTTTCACCGAATTGTAGCAAGCTATAATATATTTTCTATGTTAGTTATCATCCTGAATACTTCTCACTTTCCTCTAAGATCGGCCCTTCTACTTCCGAATGGGATACTAATCCGACCGGTGGTCCTGAGCCTACCCGCTATTGTTTCTCAGGAACGGTGCTTCCTACAGAATTTTCAGTAGTATGAAATGAAAATTATCACAACGCTGATAATTTGATAATACGGTGACTTTTTTTTTCATGAAAAATGAGTTCTTCTAGAATTATGCGAAACATAAGTGAGCCCGAATTTTTGATTGATAATTTGTATCGAACAAACACAAGATCATTCTCTGTGCAGGTTTTACACAGTGGGTCAGGTGCTGATAATTTTCTGTAAAGCTAGCGGTTTCATTATTTTCATACGGGGATGGTTTTTGATGCATGAATGATTAATAATGTATCGGGGACTTTGCTTGTTCGGTTTACAATATTCCCAGGAGTTTTTTTTTAATATTTCGCTTCGTGGAATTGTAATAGGTTCAGGTTTCTTTGACGTGTTAGTTTAGATAGAGTTACGTGTTCTTTTTTTTTATCTTCGCTTATTTTTCGTCGGCCTATTTCCGCCACTTCAGTGCCAATCACCGACATCAGGGAGGCGACTCCACCTGTTTCTACCTATCAGACTCAACAACTCATGAGCCGGGCCAACTTCTTTTACTTCCCCTCCGAAGGAAGACGTCGTTTGTAGTTAAATGTGGATTTGAGCAGAAATTTGGTTGGCTAAGTATTTTTACTTTCTGATTCTCTTTCTCTTAGTCTCTCTATAGAATTAGAATCTTAGCGCAATAGAAGCCCTAGTATTAAAAACTTTCACTTCATTGTTAGCATACTCAGGATTACATGCGAAAGTGCTCTTTTCTTGCTATGAGTTTCAGCTCGCAGGTATATATTGTGTGATGCGGTGCTATATGAAAGTGTTGGTGTGCAACAATTCAGGACAGGAGAATGAAATATACGAAAGCGTTAGGACAAATCAAATTACGCAGTTATTATTGTTTTGAATCTCAGTAGTGCCTAGACCAGAATTATTTTAAATGCCTTTGATAATTCAGTATTATATGTTAGGTGCGGTTGTGTCAAAGAAAAAATCATAAATGATTAGAATATCGGGAAATACATTAGATGACCTTGTTAGGTAATCGAAAGATGTATTACACACACGTTTACGTGATGAGATATCTGATTATACACATTTTTTCAAGATATCGAAATTATAGGAGCTCTGGACTAACTTTTCAGGTTTCCGTCATATAACTGAGACTCCGCGTTTAGGAAATCACATTACTTACCGCAGTGAATCCTGATTTTTTGCCCTTACCACTAACACTTATCCTTCCCATAATATTCGCTAGGGAACCACGCTTTAGAGGTAACCCTTCTGGCCTTCGGGTGGCGAATATCATATTAACATTCCTTCCCTTTCCCTGGTGACTGTAAGGACGTGGCCGGCGTGAGGCGTGAGAATGATTTCCTACTCCCAGGCGTCATTCAGTGTGTTCTTTGTGCAATTTCGCTGGTTCAGGTCAATCACGGAGAGCAACTACGAATTGTACAGTCTGCCCAAGCTCAAGCTCAAGCTATAGGTCCGCAAATCGTTGGGTAATCTAGAATCAAATCTCTCTGGAATTATTACTAGAGAACTTCAAAAAAAGCAAAAGGAAACACTTTTGATGTTTGAATAAAAATAATATTGTTTAAAGAAAAAACAACATTCATATGAATACGTATATAAATTGAAAAAAAACCACTTTAAACATTTTAAAGATCGATTCAGCAAAGAACGATTCTTTGGTACCGATTTGATCAGTGAATCGATTTCTAGACCGTTTGTAAAATCGATTCGTGAAGATCGATGTTTTTCTTTAGATCGCCCAATCCTACTCCGTACCCAATACCAGAACAATTGGGATATCGGGAAGGTCATCCCTGTGAAACCGCATTGAACTTGGTGTTAGCAAAATCGAAAGATAATTTAGAATGTAAAGAGACCATCATTGCTGTTTTCTTGGATCTAAAAGGCGCTTTCAAGACAATTTCTAGGCCCTTATTGTTAAACACGATTAAGCGCTTTGGAATTACGAGTACTGTATATAAATGGTTTGAAAGCTATTTGTATGACAGAACTCAACGGACTATTTTTCACGATTTCATTTCCAGCCCCGTAGGGAATTTTTTTGGAGTACCTCAGGGAAGTGTATTAGGGCCCATTTTATTTATTATGTACATTAATGACATGCGACGAGTTTTACGATTTTGTGATATCAATCTTTTGCGGATACTGTATTATTCATTGCAGCTAATGATTTAAATCGGGTCGCATCGAATTGAAATGGAGATTTGCATTCTTCAAGTATATACTTCAACCATGTAGAAGCAATAAAAATTGAACATAAGTAAAACGAAATATATGGTAATCTCGCGAAATCGTTCAAATGAAAACGTCTCTATTGTTATTGATGATGAGACTAATGATCGCATTCGGGAAATTAAATATTTTGGCGTGATTATTGATGACAAACTCAAGTTCAACACTCACATTGACAATGTCATCAAGAAAATTGCCAAGAAGTATGGAATCTTATGCCGATTGAAAAACTATTTATCTATTTGTAGCAAAATACAGCTATACAAATCAATCGTCTCTCCTCATTTAGACTTTTGCTCTTCCATTTTATTTCTGGCCAATGAAACACAAATATCGAGATTACAGCGTTTGCAAAATAAAATAATGCGGTTGATACTAAAATGTAACAGATTTACTTCCTCATCTTTAATGTTGGAAGCTCTGCACTGGTTATCCGTGAACCAAAGGATTGTTTATTTAACTATGGTGTTCCTTTTCAAAGTAGTTAAAGGTTTGCTGCCTCGATGTATGTGTGATCGAGTTGAAAGAGGAAGTGACTTTCACAGTTATAACACAAGAAACGTGAATGAATTGAGAACACCTAATTTCTTGACATGTTCGTGACCTAAAACATAATCTGTGCAAAGTTTCAGCTCAATCAGACATGATTTAGGGGTGCCACAAAGCGCTCAAAATTTTTATTTTTTGATCCTCGAAAATCTTCCAAGGGGGGAAGGAAGTTTGGAAAATTGATTTTTTTCCGATGCCAAATGACTTAAAAATGCATGTAACGTCGAGGTATGGTGTCATCTCGAAAAAAAATTTTTGGCCGAAAATCGAACTTTTGGGACTTATTAGCCTGAGAGGCAATCAAGGTATGTGTAAATGGTGTAAATGGTGGTATTTGATTGCTTTTTTTCTCGATGTAATCACATTGTATTTTAGTGAGCTTTGTTATGGGACACACTGTAAGTGTGAGTTTATACTTCTTCCTACAAATCAACTTTTATCTCATGCTCTAAAAGAGTGAAGACCTGAGTTCAGCTGTTCTATGAGGCTTGTTTTATCAGTGAGAAAAAAAATCAGTCGGTAGATAAGACATGGTCGGTATTAAGTCAGACGGGACCAAGTCGCAAAATTGAAAATTTCGAGTTATTACATTTGGTTAAGCATTATGTAAGCTACATACCACATTTATCAGATCTGGAAAATCACGCATACAGCAGGAATAACGGATCGAAATTGTTATGATTGATCAACGAAAATCTCTCATAGTATGCAGTCAGAGCGGACCATGTATCATTTACCATGGTAATATGGCTCTACATCATGTGCAGACAGAGTGGACCATGTGACAATCATGACTCAGAAATCCGGATTTTCTGATTTTCGTGACATTTCATATAAATGCATGTTTTACCTCTCGGACATCGAGACTGAGTTGCCAGATTTGCAAGCGGACATTTCATTTTTGTTAGTCTTTTGTTCGATTGCAATTAAAGTTTATAGACTTCTGAAATTGTAAGAAGCATACATAAAAGCTTCTGGTTTGGAAAACTGATACTGATGATAGTAGCAAAATACTGTACTTTTTGCGATAAAAATCAAAACCTCAAACTAAACTGACAATAGGTCGTATGAATAAAAAAAAAGTATTTACTCATTCTGCCCGTTTCCAAGTAAAGTAAACTTCCCTAGTACTTACTTGACTCCATATGAATAAAAGTTTACTTTACTAATTTCATTTTAACGCATGTTCGAATTTGAACATAGTTTTTACCTTGTCAAACATCTGTCAACTGATTGTACAGGTTTCATTTCAAAACTTTTTTTTGGACAAAGCGTGTATTCGCGATGACAAAGGAAAAGGGTCGACGTCTGGTGGCGACTTTCAATTAGGGACCATAGTTTGGGTCCCTATCTCGTTAGTGTAATACCTATCAGATTAGAAGACATGAAGCCAGTTTTCAAATGTTAAAATTTCAATGAAAATTTTCACATCATGTTATTTAATCACTTAAAAACAATTTTTTCCGACTTTTATTTAACCCTTTGTCTATACATTTCCAACATTATTACTGAAACTTTTCATTATAAAGGGTGTGTCACATCAAATTGCATCACGGAAAAAACGCTGTAGAAATTCGCCCAGTAGACCGATCCTTTTGAAAATTTTAGACAGTAAAATAAAAACTATTAAACAACTTTTGGCATTTTCTTTTTATTCATACTTCGAGCCCAAGCCCGTATGCTCGTACCTTCCTCTTTCCCCTTCCATAAGGTTCTGTACAACGTCAGGTTGTAGTTTTTTTTGAACAGAAATCCATTTTCTCTTGAAGTCCGCCTCCGATTTGACAACTTTTGGGTTCTTCCGGAGGGCCTGCTTCATAATCGCCCAATATTTCACTATTGGGCGAAGCTCCGGCGCGTTGGGCGGGTTCATTTCCTTTGGCACGAAGGTGACCCCGTTGGCTTCGCACCACTCCAACACGTCCTTTGAATAGTGGCACGAAGCGAGATCCGGCCAAAAGATGGTCGGGCCCTCGTGCAGCTTCAATAGTGGTAGTAAGCGCTTCTGTAGGCACTCCTTAAGGTAAACCTGCCCGTTTACCGTGCCGGTCATCACGAAGGGGGCGCTCCGCTTTCCGCAAGAGCAACTTGGATAGTTTCTGTTTGCGAATCTCCTCCGGAACGCTGAATTTGTCCTCTGCGGAGAAGAACAACAGGCCCGGCCGCTGACGAAAGTCCGCTTTGACGTAGGTTTCGTCGTCCATTACCAGGCAATGCGGCTTCGTCAGCATTTCGGTGTACAGCTTACGGGCTCGCGTCTTCCCCACCATGTTTTGCCTTTCGTCGCGGTTAGGAGCCTTCTGAACCTTGTATGTACGCAGGCCCTCCCGCTGCTTGGTCCGCTGGACGAATGAACTTGACATATTCAGCTTATTGGCGACATCCCGGACCGAACTTCTCGGATCACGTCTAAACTGCTTAACTACGCGCTTGTGATCTTTTTCACTGACGGAGCATCCATTTTTGCCGTTCTTCACCTTCCGGTCGATGGTTAGGTTCACGAAGTATCGTTTTAGTACTCTGTTGACCGTGGATTGGACGATTCGCAGCATCTTACCGATGTCCCGATGTGACAACTCCGGATTCTCGAAATGAGTGTACAGGATTAATTCACGACGCTCTTTTTCGTTCGACGACATTTTTCCAAATTTACAAAAAATTGACAGTGAAGCATGGACAACGTGATCTATACACTCTTATCTGATTTTAAAGCGAAAGCTGAAGATACAATTCCTAAAAATCAATTTCTACAGCGTTTTTTCCGTGATGCAATTTGATGTGACACACCCTTTAATATAGAGTTGTCTTCAAAACAGTTATCGTACAAGATTTTTTCACCACCTGCAAACAAAAGTGTTTTTCATTTAAACAGAGTACTAAATTAGTACGGAAAGGTTATTTTTCATTTATAATTTGAATTTTAAAAACGTGTTCATTCTGCCTGAAATCAATCAATTTTGACGTAGGACTACGTCTTTCATTTCTATACCGGGGTGTAAAAAAGTTTCGAAAACGAAAGCGTTACGCCGGAGACCGAGATTTTGAGCGTTAATAACTCCTAAACAACTGAACGAAATGGTATGATAAACACTTCATTCGAAAGATAAAATGTCTACGCGTTCTATACTTGTTACTTTCTGATCCAAAAACTTGTTTCAATAGTCTTAAAATTGCTTTTAAAACAGGCTATTGAAATCACAAATCGGTATATAAGCGAGCGCCGCTCGGAAATCCACTCAGTTCTAATTGAACAGCGATTGGAGCATGTTGTCGCTGTTGTGGTGAAGTTTATCGTTTATCATGAAAGCGCGAATGAACGGTGTCACCAAGAGCCTGTTTGTGCACCTTAGGCCAGAAGGGAATCCATCAGGAGGAGAGTGATGCCACAAACGGTTCCCCGGGAAGATCTCGAAGCAGCCTCTACACACACACACACACATACATACACGCGCGGAATTCTTTCCGTTTGGATGCCATTCAGCATTGAGAATGATCCGGAAAATAATCTGCCAGTTCCTCTGGGAACTTCAAAATACATTCATGTGAAAGAGTTTATTTGAATGTTTTCTATCCATGTAACACTGTGACCAAATATGTTTCAATCAAGTGCTATTAACAGATGGTTATCGAGTTAGCATTAACAACTGGTGGGCTTCCAGTATCGAGGAAAATGTGAAAATATCTAATCGTTACTGAAAATAATCTGCCAGTTCCTCTGGGAATTTAAAATTACATTCATGTGAAAGAGTTTATTTTAGTGTTTTTTATCCATGTAACACTGTGACCAAATACATTTGGTTTTGTGATTTTTCAATCAATCGCAATTAACAGGATAGCTTCTGAAGATTATTCTTTCCCATCAGTAGGATATTTCCGTATCCAATATTGTATGCGCCCGCAATCGATTATTGCTCAGTCGCCGAAAGTTCCGAGCTCAGAGAGTTCATTCCCCTCTAGTTTGCCTTCCAAATTGCCATCGTAAACCACACCTTCTCTCGATTCAATCACACACAAAAAGCATACTTAAGCGATATTCTGGTGGTGAGACGCATTCATTTTTCGTGAGGACATCGACAAGACAACATCGTTGCTGAGGGTGCTGGACGGCGAAGGATCGAGATCTGCCCTGAAACACAAGCAGTTTATTTGAAACTGTGAGGGAACACAGAGAAGCCGATCCTTCAGGAAAAGAGAAGGTGACCATCGAAGCAGCCGCTACACACACACACATACACGCACGGAATTCTTTCCGTTTGGATGCCATTCAGCATCGAGAAAGATCCGGAAAATAATCTGCCAGTTCCTCTGGGAATTTAAAAATACATTCATGTGAAAGAGTTTATTTGAATGTTTTCTATCCATGTAACACTGACCAGATACATTTGGTTTTGTGATTTTTCAATCAATCGCAATTAACAGGATAGCTTCTGAAGATTATTCTTCCCCATCAGTAGGATATTTCCGTATCCAATATTGGATGCATAAAACCTTGTGCCTCCAACGTAACGCTCTCGTTTTCGAAGTCCTCCAAATATTCATTCATTCAGAATGAATTCAGATTCAACTTCAAACAAATGATCTCTAAATCAACGATAGTCCTACGTCACCCCTGCGGTTGTACCATAGATATAACCCACTTCCTGTTTTTTTACGCTCCCCTAAACTAGTAAACGAAGCTCAATGCCATCAGTGCGGATTGTTAACTTGTTTAACTTCAAGCGCAAGAAGCGCAAATGCTCATGAGCATACTTGATAATTACGAAGTAAATACTTGATGAATGCTGTTTTATTCGTAAGAAATCAGCTAAACATCTATTCTCGAAACGTAAGTACTAAGTTCTTACTTTTATTCATATAAAACGTAGTAGAAACTTAATCTCACTGTTTGACTGCTCGAATGAAGTAAAGTAAAGCTGAATTTTGTTTTTATTCATATGGCCTAATGCGATGGTGAGTGAGTGGATTAAACGTAATAACGTTTTAGGAGTTTTTAAGATCGTTTTAAGGCCATTTTTTTGCGCTAGCAAGCGGGGCAGCCACTTTAGTCTAAGTTGTGTGTTTCTTCACACTCCACTATGAAATTTGGAGAATGAGAAAATCTGGAAAAATCACAGGCGGAAAAACATTACATGTGTTAATTCAAGGTACAGTAGAGTCCCGATTATCTGCGGAATAGTCGGGAAAACTCACCACGAATAACGAAAATCGCGGATGACGCATTAAAGGACAAAAAAAGGAGGTGCAATAAGGTCGTGTACACCAGTGACTACATAATGTGAAAGTCATGACCAAAACAAAAGAGCATGGACCTACCACTCACTAACAAATTCCGGAAAGGCCTATTCATTTACTATGGAACTCGCAGTCGGGAATAATTCGCACGGCGGATCATCCGCTCGCGGATAATCCAGATTCTACTGTCATAGTCTTATTTATAGAATAAAAACATTTGCTTGCATTTAATATAACTTGCATACATTTTCGCAAACTAAAAAAACTGGCATCTCTGAAACTGAAAGGAACAGCCTATATTTGCGAAGCGAGTATTATGATGTGTTTTTCAGAAGAAAAAAAGGAATTTAAAAGTGTAAATTATTTATTTATTTATTTATTTATTTTTTTTATTTATTTCTTTGAATCATCTGACTCACATTTGGTCTAAATGATTATTTAAAACCAAGGATGGAAAACAAGGGAGTATGATGTGATTTACGATTAATCGCAAACTGCACAGATAGCAATCTGTGCAAACTGCGACTAACTATTAATCCTCACCCATCATAACCAAATGATTTTCTCTTGGTAACTCTGAGTTGACCAAAGCATTGCTAGACTGAAACTAGTTCGAATAATTGAGTTACTCTCCTTCCTCGTTTTGTTTTCAACTCCTAACAAGAATTTGCTCCATGGGAATGAGTGTCTCTATGACGTACGATTCTCGCTCTCTCGTTCGGGCGTTCAATTTTCCTTTCCGAGCACGTTTACTTCGATGAAACTGGGTAAAATAAAAAAAATGCGCTACAGCAGATAGGACGACTTTAATGTTCCATGTTTCACAGAGGATTTCTCAGATGGTGTTTAAATTAATCAAGAGACTACAAACAATAATCCCCATCATATCACTAATTTTATGAGTTAATGTAAATGCGTTATTGGCCAAGGCTATTACGACATCGAACACGTAGTCTTGCGAGATATATTTTTCCGCCTGCCCAAATACAGACCACTTTTTTCGGGGCCAAGTAAACTGGTGTCTAGAAAAGACCTTGAATTAATCAAAAAACATAAATTAGCGCAAATATGTCAACATGTGTTTTTTTGTGTAAGCACGTAAATATTTGCTCATATTTTTTTTTGATTGTGGAACTCTACATAATTTGTATGCAGATAGACTATCCACAGTTTGTGGGGGGATGGAATACTCATACAACTCAAATGGATAATGATTATCTGTATCACAAAGCTGAGCAATTTTTTGACGTTTTGTTTTACTATTGATTCATTCAAAAAAAAAGCTTTATTTTTAAATGTTTTCTTATCCTGAGACTGGCTCACCATATTGTACTGCTACTAAAACCGTAGGCTTACTTCAAAAATATTTTTTATTCATTTTCGGCGAATAATCAATAGAGTGCCGTGTTATGAAACATCAGAATAATAGCAAAAACAATATTACGATCATAAGGTGTTGGACAGGTTATTCCAGACGACATTGGAATATATTCAATCTGATCATCTTTAGAAAGGTTAATGACCTTCAAAGGATAAATTTATCTTGGGCACATTGAATTGATGTTCATGACTTCCAGTCGGACGATTATTCGCTCTGATAGTAATTGTGTGGTCCTCACAAAGCATATATTCCAATGCCGTCAGTTCACTGAAATTATTCGTATACCGTTTGATGATAAGGTAGGATGTTGATAATCATTTGCTGCGATACCTATTGTTCCAACAGTATTCATTCGACAATATGAAGACTGAATACCTGAAATTAACCAGATTCAACTATGCAAATCTGCGGTCAAAACAGTATGTGCACTTGAGAGATGCAACAAGTTTGAAGGGATTAAAAAAAACATTAGTCGGTCGATAAATCTACTGCCACATATGTCGGAAGTCCACGATACATGAATATCATACGTCCGTACTATTTCATTACATTTATTCGCAACGAAGAACGTAACCACACAGAATCAAATATGTGATCCGTTTTATCTACAAAATAAAAATTGGTCTGAAATTCAATCGAATTCGAAAGGTGTTTCGTGAAGTCACTAATTGAATTACTATTGGAAACATTATTTGGAGAGAAATGTGAATGTTCAGAACTATTGGAATCTAAAAACGATTTTGGGCGGGATGAGATTCGGCCAAATCTGCTGGTAATAAAATTAATCAATTGCATCCATTACCCGTCTGCTGTTTATCGGGCGGGAGACGACAGCAAAATAAAATCGACACGAGACTGAGTCAGCCACTCACTGCGGTCTGTGCAATAGAGAATTAAAAATCCCTCGATGAGTGTCGTAAGATTTCAGTTGATCGTCTCTTGTTACACTTTCCGATCAAGAACTCATCATCCGCTCTATGGAATGGGATTAATCGTTTGTGGCTTGCACTCACGATTAAACTTGAGTAGTAGAAGTAATGCTTCGAGAGTGCAAGCAATGGGGATTCCGCTCTCATATTACTTTTTTGAGATCTTGGTAGCTCACCGTTCCAAGTATTCTCTCTGTGTACATATGAAGAATAAAAGAGCATCGCCTGCTGGGGGTGATTTAAAAACATCCGACTAGAGGGATATACTTATTCATTGATCGTTGAATGTGATTTTTTACCATCCCTGTTTAAAACTAAACGTCACAACTACATCAAAGCTTTGGTCATACGAAATAAAAACGATATAAAATACAGAATAAGTCATCTATGAATGAGTCGTCTATAAAAGGTGTCCGATTAGATATTGAAGTCAAATAAGTCGAAAACTTCGTTGAAACGGACTGACATGAAAAGGACAGGATTATGCAACGCATAGTTCATACTGCGTCCTTCGAGATACAGGAAGTTTCTGACACGAAGAGTACGTTCAGGTGCATAAATATTGATTTGTGTCAACAGTGCAGGGCAGTCGATTCCTCCGGTCAAAAGTTTAGCGACAAACATAGCTTGAGCGTTGAAACGCCTTCTTTCCTGGAGACGCTGGAAAGAAGGCGTTTCAACGCTCAAGCTACCCAAAAGTTGAAAACGCGCCTCGTATGGTGGCAAGTTTAGAGGATCCCGCCACGGAAGGTTCCAGAGAGCATGTCGTACGAATTTCCGTTGAACAGACTCAATCCTTGAAATCCAATTTGCTTGAAATGGGCACCATACAACTGCGCTAAACTCCAGTATGGATCGAACTAGGGAGCAGTAGAGAGATCGGAGACAGTGTGGATCACGGAATTCCCTTGTAATTTTAAGGATGAATCCTAACTGCCGGTTGGCTTTAGCGATTATTTCACTGAAGTGTAGTCGAAAGCTGAGTGCATTATCGAGTGTCACTCCAAGGTCTCGGATATGGCTTACTCTCGACAGAACTTGGCCACAGATGGAGTAGCCAAACACAATTGGCTTTAGCTTACGATGGAACGAAATGGTACTGCATTTCGTGATGCTGAGCGACATTATATTTCTTGAGCACCATTCTTCAAAACGGTCGACCATGTTCTGAAGTCTAAAGCAATCAAGAGCGTTCCTGATAACCATATATATTTTCACATCATCGGCGTAAAATAAGCGGCAGCCAGATGGAAGTAGTAAGGACACTTCATTGATGAACAATGAGAACAACAGTGGGCCTAGGTTGCTTCCTTGAGGCACTCCCGAAAGATTGGAGAAACTCGCAGATTGCGCAGATCCAATTTTGACGCTCATCCACCGATCTGTTAGATAAGAGTTCAACCATATCGTGAATCTCGAGGAAATGTCTAGTTTGTTCAGCCTTGCTATCAGGATTTTGTGATCGACACGGTCGAAAGCAGCCTTAAGGTCTGTGTACACTGCGTCCACCTGAGTGCCTTGCTCCATGCTGCGCAGACAGAAAGAAACAAAGTCGACCAAATTGGTAGCGACTGACCTTTTTGGGGAGAATTCATGCTGATCTTGTGATAGATAGTTCTTGTAACAGGAAAACACAGCATCATTGACGATGATTTCGAAAACTTTCGAGCAGGCGCAAAGTGATGTGATTCCTCGGTAGTTTTCTATGTTCCGTTTATCTCCTTTGCTGTGCACTGGGAACATTATTGACTTCTTCCATACCGAGGGAAACGTGCTCTTGTGTAGAAAGGTGTCGAAGAGGACCGATAAAGGGTACGCAAGGCACGAAGCGCATTTTTTCAGCACACAAGAAGGAGTACCGTCCGGCCCGGGGGTCGTAGAATACTTTGATTACGAATGACAATTGACTTTTCCTAATCAAATTAGTATTCTATGAGAATGCAAATCATTTTTTTTTCTGCAAGTGGTGAGAAAATCCCATACAAAAAATATGTCTGGAATTGATGTTATATTATAATAATAAGTTTTAGTAGGATTATCGGAAAATTCAGAGGAAATAGGTTATGTTAGGGTTAGGATTTAATTAAGGATAATTAAATTATATCATGTAGATATTTCCATTCAATTTTTATTGATTGAAAATTGCCTTTGAGCGTTGACTAGTCAGACATCGCGGATACTTCCGTTGTATCGGGTTGAGGCCGATATTGACCGTGTAAGGTGGCAAAATATTGATTGAGGTTAGATCGGATGTCGAAAGCCTCGCTCTCACGATATTGAAAACCCCTATTGTCAATAATATTGATTGTGTAAGGTGCCCATAAGATGATTGAAAATAGGAAGTTTATGCTTGACATGTTTGCCGTGCAATCATATTCATGCCAACAGTAGATGGCAGAGACTGTTATGCTAACACAAACAAATGTTTATGCATTTCCAAACTCACAATCCTTCTCGCTCTAATTTTATAAGCAAAATGGCACACTTTGGCTTACAACTGTTAATTGATTGAGAAATATTTCGAAATTGTTCAGTCATAGTGAACCAACTCTTAAAAAATGCTTCATTTGGTTCAGTCAGAATGGACCATGTAAGCCAAATAACCAAATAACTGCATTTTTTGGCATGATACTTGATGTTTTTTTACAACTATCATACGCCAAAGTATTGCCAGAGAGTAGCTAACATTTCTGAGAACAATATTGAACGAAAAAAATAAATGCTTTGAAAATTGCAGAGCATTAAACTTTATGTTCGTTTTTCTCGAAATCAAAGATATTCCAATCCTAAGCAATTTGGCAACGCGTTTCCACTTACCCTGCGCATCTAGGTGCACACCTTTAATCACTGCTTATTCCCGCGCTAAAGCGCGTATGTTCAGGTCGGTATTTATGACTCCGGCCAGAGAATGTGAACTTTTGTTCTATCCCCCACTTATATCGCAGCGACATGTGTTATTTTTTTTGCATATTTTCAATAAACTGGCATGTCCTGAAACGACTACCGGCAACTCATCGTTAGCACTCTGTCGCACACTCACTTTCACACAGTAATTAAAATCTCATCCCGCTCGCACTCTGCGGGGACACAAGGCCGGCCCTGCTGTCAGCGTTTAGGCTCTTCCAGTGAGGCTTGTGGCCTAGGCCGGGGGGCGGGGAGGATGGTGTGAATACTCGCGTGTCAATATTGAGTGTCGTGGGACACTAGCGAGAGACGTCCCCGAGTCCTGTGTTATTGGATGCTTGCGCCACATTCATGTACGAATAATAAACAATCAAGTATGGTGCTAATAGCTGTTGAGTTTTTTTTTCGACCAGCCATGCAAGGCAAAAGCTGGCGAACCACCGTAATGGATGATGTCTCCTCATATTGTCACACATTCTGGAGCAGCAGCAGCAGCAGCTTCTACAATCGATTGAATGCGTCCATGCTCATGTCCGCCGTCTAATTTCGGGGCGGAGGGATGACACGCGAGTACTGGCCCCGGATATGGCTGATGTACAAATTAACTGACTTTGAACGCTCTCGCGGAACGAACTTCTATCACCTAATGGGGAAACCAAGCAGCAGCAGCGCAACCGTTCAGTTGGTGTGTTGGATCGTATGGCAAACTCGCTTCCTTGATCCCAATAGCCAACCCATTCCACACGTGCGGAACTCTGGCTGCGAAACGACGCAAATGAACACATTTTGTACACGCGGTGTCCCGTATATATGATCGAAGCGGAAAGCAGTTAAGTACATTTGCTTTTGACCACATCCGAAAAGTATATTATATTTTTCCGCTTAGGCGAGGATATGACAAAAAAGCATCGGAGAAGCATCACCCTTCGTTTCGAAACGAAAATAATAAACATTTTGTCGTTCCAGGAGAGGATAGTTTTTACGCTTCCCCATTTTTCGACTCAAGATGTGACGCGATGACACGAATGTGTCGGTTCGATTGTTTCTATCATTGCTTGTTAGCAATTTAATAGACCAGAAGTGGGCGATAATTAGTCTCCGCATTGGAAAACTAAATTATTACTATAATTTGGAGAGAAGTATTTTTTAAACTTTTTTTTCAAACGGTCAATTCCGTTAAAATGCATCTGAATTCATTGCCTACTCTTGCATAAGGTGGTTTTGGTGCGAAATAATTTTCACATTTTAACTGTGCATTGACCATCTCCTGGCAATAAACGATTTAACGAGCTATCATTATCCCAGCCATTCAGATGTAATTGTTTCAATTTCTGAATCCAACGATTCACTTCTGTTGCAATTTGGGTTGATTCGAGAGAAAAAAACCGAAACACACTTAGCGCTGCAAAAAGTCGTAGGTACCACATACCGGAGGAAAATAGAAATAATTTGTCGTGTAATTGGCTGAAGACTTTAATTATTGTCAAAATATTTCCGCCCACCCTTCGAATTAGAATTTCCGCAACGCAATCCAATAGCAAAGGCAAACAGCAGTAATCGGTTGTTCTCGTAGGGCGGCGAACTAAGCGAAAAAAGTGGGAGAGACTATCATCATCGTTGGTCGCAATTAGAGATCAGCATCGGCAAGGATCTCCAGAAAATACCGGATGCAATATTCCTGAAAATTTTAAATTACACTAGCTGGTCATTTCGGCAAAGCACAAATGGTTTTCTCGGCTCGGCTGCTAGGGGTGGCGGATCTATTGAGGGACCTCGTTTGCTTGCCGTTGCCGCTTATTTCTGAATGGTTTGACTTTTTTTTTATTCTGTTTTCCTACATAATTGCCACAGGGAAAACCACGGTCGCTTTTCCTTCTTACTGAGCTGTTGATGATGGGACATTGTACACATCACCAGGACTTTAGCAGTGCCTCCGATTGCCTCCTGCACCAGAGGTCACCACTCGAAAGTCAGTCAGGCCGTGGTATCCGGGTAGCAGCCCGGAGAAGAAACACACAGCCAGCAATTCCGAGCTCGAGAGGGAAAATCGCTACGAAAACTAAATATTCAATTAGTTGTTAATTGTGAAAAATTATATTGATTCTAATTTTATGCTCAGTAAAATTTTAGCTGATTCCCTTTATTAGTTCCATCTGATTATGTGGCGGGGTGTTGTCGTTGGACATTTTCCGGTAGACTTGAGTGGAACACTTATTTGATTGGACTACGGCTGTAATTGGTATCGGCGGTGTGTACATTGAATTTTCACAAGACACAGCCATTCCTGTGAACGCCGAAGTCCAATAAGTGATTTTGAACTGCTAAAATCATTTCGTATTGCCGGGAAAAAAATATAAAAGCTTTACGGAAACTTGTAATGATAATACGTGTTGTGAAATTTCCACGACGATTCATTGTATTCATTGTCAAAAACAACTATAAGTTCAATTTTCATTAGTATCGTGATAAGCTTTGTTGAATTATATTGTAGACTAGCTGACCCGGCAAACTTCGTCCCGCCCAAAATTTATTCTTCGTTATCACATCCACGTTCATGGGTCCAATCGCAGAACTGTTCATTGATTGATCCTCTAACTTACCCTTTAAAATTATTTTTACTCTAAAATTTCAGTACTTCTACCAAAACTCGACATTATAATATTTTTCATCCACTTGCAAATAACATGTTTCTCCTTTACATGGAATAAATGTTTGATACAGAAAATATGATAGAATGAAGACAGCTCTAAATCGAACAATTTCTTTCTCTGGTTTTGCTCTTATCAACACATTCGGCAATCCATTTTTATTTATATAGATAGAAGACGATATAGGAGTGCGTTTTACCACATTAAAATCCATTTCCATTTTCGAACGAAGATCAATTTCGTTACCGAAAACATCAAATGAACTAACAACGCTTGTTAATGTGTAATTGTAGAATACATGCGAATTGATTTTTTCGAATTTTCCCATTTTCCTTCAGAGTTTTCCGAAAACTTTTAAATTGTCATGTTTGGTTGGAATATGTGTATTATTTTTATGGAACCCCCTCTCTATTCCAGAGAAGGGAGGGGTGCCATACCATCATAGAAACATTTCTCGTACCCCTCACATCCCAACTTTGGCTCCATTTGCTTGATTTGTTTTCGAGTTATGCAGAAATTTGTCTAACCATCATAGAAACATTTATTGCACCCTAAAACCTCCATATGCCAAATTTGGCTCCATTTGCTTGATTAGTTTTTGAGTTATGTAGAAATTTGTGTTTCATTTGTATGGCAGCTCCCCCTCAGAGAGGGGGGTGGAGTGTCTAATTACCATAGAAACGTTTAATGCACCCTAATACCTCCACATGCCAAATTTGATTCCATTTGCGTGATTAGTTCTCGAGTTATGCAGAAATTTGTGTTTCATTTGTATGGCATGGCATTGTAAACGAAGTCAATTTTTTTACTTAAAAAATGAGTCAAAGTTTTCAAAAACATAAAACTTTGCTTATAAAATGAAATAAATTATAGTATAGTATACAAACTTTTGTTTGCTTTGTTTGGAGAATCTACTGTTTGTGTCTGATAAATTCTACGGTTTTTTTTTGGTGAAATTGGTGTTGGATGGTGAATCTGCTTTGAAAGAAACAAGAGTTTACGAGTGGCATAGACACCGTAACGACGTTGAAGTTGATGACCGCCTAAAAAATCCTAGCCCGTTCTTCCCAGATCAACCCAATAATCAAAGACAACTAATGATGTGGAGATTTGGCAATTTTTTTTTTATGTGGAGCTATGTCCAACAAGAAAGTGTAGGGTGTAAAATGGAAATCTAACAGTTGAACATGATGCGTAAAAAAATAAAGATTAGGGGAACCCGGGGTAAGAGTGCCCAGCTGATTTTTTTTACCTATTTCCATCTTTTAAAATTATTGAACTACAGAATCACAAAGTATTAGCTAGAACCATAATGTTTTTTTTTATTGAAAATTAGATAAATACAACTGCAATCTATATAAGAACGCACAGGCGCAAATTAACGGAATATCACCAGTTTTTATATGTTCACATATCTCCACCCGTAACTACAAATAGAACAATCATGTTTCTTTTATCTTACTTTATGAATTAATTTAAATCATACACATTTATTTCAATAACAATAAATTTGTTACCTCTCAGCTATCGGGGCAAAAAGACCCATTATTACCGGGGCAAAAATGCCATAGCCCTAACCTCGAATTTGATTTGTCAAACGCAAACAGTGTAATCGTAGTTGTGTTTGTTGTAATCATGGTCCGTAAATATAAACGGATTTCGTCCCGGAACCAGTGGCAGATCGCAATTAGGGTTATCGGTTAGACGAGCTGCGATGGAATATAGTTTGCCTAGAAGAACACTGGCCAAATATGTGCAGAAGGAGGAGAATCAGTAGAATGAGCAGCAGAAGTTAGGCCATTTCAAAACTGTATTTTCTAAACAACAGGAAGAGGAACTCGTGAGTCACATCCTTCATATGGAGAAGGTATTCTATGGGCTGACAACACACGACATCCGGAACCTAGTGTTTGAACTCGCGGAGCGAAATAATTTAGATCAGCCTTTCGACAGAAATCCAAATTGGCTGGAGAAGATTGGCTTGCCGGTTTTCGTGAACGCCACCACAACTTTAGTTTGCGTTCTCCGGAGTCTGAGCCCAGGGGTTCAATAAAATTTCCGTCGA